>NW_026973224.1:0-31560 GCF_036711695.1 Zophobas morio | reverse complement strand
TTAAAAATAAACTTTATTTTTTTTATAAAAATCAATAAATAACTTACTTTTTCGTGTAAAGAACAAAATTCACTATAGCGACGCCAGACACTCCAGCTGGAAGTTGCTGTCAAAAGCTCTATTTTATATTCCTATATGATATATTAACCTTAAGCTATATTATCAAAGGATGAGAAGTAAAAAATAAATAAAAAATACACAACAAAGTATATAACCAGACTAAAAATGACTAACCACAAAACTGTTTTCACGAACTACAAAGGTCGGTATGCTCACTGATTGAAAGTTTCGATGCATCTTTTAGTGTATCATTGAATAAATAGTTTTATAAAGGTACTAAATTTACTAATAAACCTAACGTGGTAGGTTCTAGTTTTATTACTGACTTAAAACGTTAATAGCTAAATAAAGACTATTAATAAATTTATTAGTGCACTAAAGGTCATTAAAAATTGTCATTTACTTTGTATTTAAATAGTTCTTTATTTAGTACAAAAATTAAAAAAATTGGAAACTGTGTTCACCAGTCTGTGGTTTTCTAGTTAACACTAGCTTTACTTAGTTAGCGTAGCTCTGCACTCTACCTCCTAGATAAATTATTTAATTTTATTATTATAATTATTTAATTTGTATTGTATACATGCTAAATATATACATAAATCTTGATGGGTGGACATCACAAAGTTTCTATATATAATTAGCGCGATTTACCATATACCTTAAACTTTCTTGCAGAGAAGCAGCCTCATCGGAGAAAAACTACGATCACACGACTTCCTTGATCGATTGCTTCAGTGTGGATGGCTTGGCCCGCGAACATTTACTAAATTACAACAAATAATATAGAAATCGATATGTATTTGTAGGTTTATATTTGCGGCTTTATAAAGCCTCATGGATGTAGTATGAAAAAATTTTACTATTTAGTTTAAGTTTTGTCCCCTGTTTAAATCTCTATTTGAAGCAATCCTATGCTTTTTTTTTAATGGTCGACTCAAGCAATCCGGCTATGCGTGCATTGAGGACGAGTGAAGTGTTATAAATGAACAATATAATGGTTGAATATGTAATCATACCCTCAGGAATAGAGTCTACTAGTTCGAAATTTTTATAAAACATATCTCAGTTAGTTTCACTAAAACATTGTGCCTTGTCTACTAAGTAAGGGTAATAGCTTAATACACTCATAATTAATATTGCTTTTAAATTTGACTGTGCATAGCTATAAAGGTTAAACTATTTTTCTTTAGTCTAAAAGTTAGAAGTAGGCCGAAAGAAACCGGTTTTTTAAAGTTTTATCTCGAGAACTAAATCTGGAATTGGTGGACAGCTCACAAAAATCATATACTTCATTAATTCCTGTAACAGCTTTTAATAAATGATACAATATAAGACGTTTTCTTAACCACATCAGTTAAGAGCCAAAGTTGTTATATTCTTTAGCTTATCAATGTTATTAAATACGAATGCTTTATTAAACTAGAGCTTTTGGGTGAACACTACTAATACTTAAGGTGGTTAGATATATATTAAAAAGTTGACATAATACAGCCATGTTTATAATTACAGAAGTTATATACAAGTTTCATCGGGTTTAAGTGCAGTTTCATTATAGATCTGTGACTTCCCCAGGGATGGTAGTGGGTGCCGTAGTAATGTTTGTAACGTACATCCTGCTCTGCCAACTTAGTTGTAGTTTTTTAATTTAGGCATTACCCTTCAGCAAGTGGGCTACGCTTTTTGTAAAGTCTAGTGATAATGGTAGTAAGTTGTAAGAACTGGAGAGTTTGTTAAAAAAATTGATAGCTTTAATAAAAAATTTTAAGTGCATAGTTATCTAAGCTGCTGATTTGGAGACCTAAAGTTTAACAGCGGTGATAACCAGGGCCAGTAGATGAAGTTAAAAACAGCAGGCGAGTAAAGTACTCAACTGTTTTTTATTAATATTATAAATCCCAACGTTACCTTCGTCGAAACTTTGAGTTGCGTGGACTTCAACTTATCTCCTATTTGCTCCTACTACTATAGTTTCTTGTCCGAGCATAAATAACTGTGTTTTTCATTATGCCTTAGAACTGGTTTCTATTTGCAAATTTAAAATATTTTATCTTTTAAGTTTAAAATTAGGTGACTAATATCACGCTTTGGTAACATGGATAAGAAACTTAAAAGACTGTAAGCCTGTTTTTTAAAAAAAGTAAAGTTTTATTATACCCAAAGGGCGAGGGTTTTATCAAATTAACTTTGTAAAAAACTGGCCAACGTTATAACATTAATAGATCCAAGACACACATATTTATTGACCTATATTAAGAATTGTTGGTTCAAACTGTTAAACATTTGTTATAAGGTTAAATTTAAAAATTACGGTGCATCTGTAGAGCTAAATGGCCATATTAGTATAAGATTAGTTTGTTCATTCCTTCCTACAAGAACTAATGTAAATACTGGTGTACTAATAAACTTTCCTTTTATCACGCTTATATGGGCTAGTAAGGTGAAAATACTAAACATGGTAAAACTAAAAACTACTCCTTTTAAAATCTTGCTTATGCCTTGGAAGGGAAAATACTTTTAGGTATTAAGTTCATCATGTTAGTTTATTGTATAATTTCTGTCATTAGATAAAAAAATGTTTATAAAAAATATGAATAGCAGCTGTAGCCAACGCAAGCTCCTTTTCATAAATAAGTTTTTGGAAAGGAATTACTTGCCAGTTCTAGGTCGTCCCTGTTATAGTCACATTTATTAAGTCAACTTTATTCAAATCTGCCATATGTAAAAGTGCGGACAAGTAGATCCAACTATTGGAACGAGCTACTAAGCTTGGCGAGGAGAAAAACGAAGCTATGAACGAGGTAAATGTAGGTTACAATATTTCCCTAACCGAAGATGGAAATGGAAGTGGTATTTTAACACTGTAAAGGATAATTCGTATGTAGCTGGATAGGAGACGCACATTGTTAATTTTTAATAATAGGGATGCAAGAGAAATAGAAGATAATAAGGGGTATAAAGAGTAGAATAACGCACTGGCTAATGCTTAAGGACCAAAATTTTAAAATGGGCTGGTATCTGGTAAGTAACTGAGGCGCCTGACGGTATTTCTATTTAAACAACCACATTAAAATTATAAAATGGCAGCGAAAGTTTAAAATTTAGTATGTGTCTGGGGCTTTACTAAAATAAGGGGAGGAACTATGACCCGTGATCGAAAAGGAGGCAATATTTAAGGGATGCGCAATTAGTTAGTAAACGAAGAAAGCAGGTAAAGCAATAAGATGGCATGCTGAGCGCCATAATAGTTCGTAGAAAACAGAATTCGACAACAATACAAGTAAACTTAACGATAATTTAATATTTTACAAAATTTTTTCTCATAATTTTGGTGATATGATAAATTGCAAAGTATCTTTTTAAAGGTTATTTAAAGGGTTTTTCAGTGGCTCCAATAACTACGACCTTTGATGACTGGTGTAAAAAGTATATAACGCTATAGAAACCTAAACGTAGAAGTTTTACGCAGTTGGGTGCAATGAAGAAAATTTTATAAAAATGAGTCGTGAAGCAATAATGCATACAAAAAATTTGAGAAAGAATTAGTCACACGAGTTAAGAGGCAAACATAAACATTATAATGGGTGGTGTGTATTATAATCCTTATTGCACCATCTTAGTCTTAAGCAATATATATTTCGTATAATTTTTCAGTTAAAAATAAATATTGTATATAAAAAGTTAAACGGAATACTAGATCTAGTTGGCTATACGATAACCGGAAATAATAAATTTCACTAAGTTTCGTCAAGACCCCTGTAGGTCGCTTCTATGACAAAATATAACAGGTTAAATACGTAAAATCTTTATAACGGGATCGAGACATCGTAGTAGCTCAGGGTTAAGAGCATTAATGCACAATCAAGGTCTCACCGACGCTACTCGCATTTTCGGTCTTTAAGGACCGCCTATATAACCTGGCCCTTATAATTTCTAGTGAAATACACCACTATAAGACCGACCTGTATTAATATATAATGCAAACTATTTTCGTACAACTAAATTTTTCATGACTCCCGCTCCAGTGTCTCTTATGCATTGTTGTGCCTTCATTAGTGAGTACATTAACTAAAACAACCCTATATTATTTATTCACAGAAATTATAATTTTTTTTATGAAAATTATTTAATTAAGTAACGTAAGGCTATAAAAATAATTAGAAGGATAGCAGATTGTTTGCGACTTAGTGAACCAGAGTTTTAGTACGACATATAAGGTTTCAAGTTCACGAATATGGTAATCAACATCAATACCCAATTAAGTTAATATACAAAGAAATGCCAGAGCCATAATGTAAGGCTAAAACTATAACGAAATGAAAGTGAAATATATTAAGTTATCGAGTTACCTCATAAACGAGCACTGCTTTAGAGAAGGAAAAAGCTGTGGAAATGTTAGCGATATCTAACTAAGATAGAAAAGAACAGTGTTTAATTATAGAGTTAATATATACAAATATAAAAGTGCTCAGTTTATTGTTTTTCATTCTTAGAGCTTTTACGTTTTTCTAAATTAAGCTCAATAAATTGTTGAGTATAAAGAGAGTGCTGAAGTATAATAGAGCAAAGGTTTAAGGTTTAGCAGTTGAGTCATCACCATTTACGTAACCAAGCTTTTGTTCTAAATTATAGAAAACGCTACTTAAGAAAGAATGCTCATTTTTCAAGTTAGTTTTACTACGGATCCTTATACATTTATCTTTTTAAATTTAATATTATTCTACTATTTAATAGTTTTCCTTCTGTTTTTGGCAGTTGGAAGCATTGTAAAAAAAATAGTATTGAATCTCATTTTGAAATGGTGGAAGCAGTAATAATAATAACTTACTTATTTATAGAGACAAGTCTAATTAATTTCTTAATTTCTAAAAAAAATTACTCAAAAAAAATCTTCAAAGTTAGTAGGCTTTTAATATACTATTATTAGTCTAGAATATTTATAATTTTCTGTAATTAATTTTTCCAAAAATGTCACGTAGAAGTCTCTTTTTGACGCCGTTTGGCTCATAGACGAATTTAAGAATGTTAGCACTTTTACAAAAACCGTTGTAATTCTCAGAATTATTGAAATTAACTGAAGAGACATTTTTTGGTTTCTTAAAACAGCTTTAACGGTGTAGCTCATATAAGGTTTTAAATACCTACTAAGATAACATCTATTCAAGCTTGCATTATAAAGACCAGAAATCCTCTTGGTACGTACGTAGATATTTTTACCTGTATCATGCCCGCAATAAGCCCAGTTAATGTACTAAAAGGATAAACACTATTGCAGGCTGTGTAACGTTATAAGCAAAGTTTTTTTCATGGGTCATGCAGACAATTTTACTGGCTTTTTTTTGCAAACGTCTAAGGGAATTGGTTGTCTTTGTTCTTCTTCAAAGTTCAATTTAATCTAGTATAAAGAATCGTATATTTCGCGAAGTCCATCAATTTAACGTTTGTGTTATTTCTTAATATGAGTAGGGTATCATCCTTATATATTTACTAAAATTTTATATAGGGTGAAAACTTATGAAATTCACCAATTTCAAAGTAAACTAAATAAGTGTGGCTAGAACTGCAGCAGGGGGATTACCCAGACGTATCTTGTTTAGTTGTTTATATACTATATCATTTAAAGGTAAAGAAATTATTCCGCCTCATTAAAAAAATAGGGATAAAACAGGTATTTCTTTTGCTCTTCCAAGGATTAGCTTTGGCTATGACAGGAGTTTTGAGGGTTTGAATGTTTTTACTAAAAATTTCATTGCGGTACACTCCCTAAGCTTCTTATTCAGCATCTGCAGGTAAAATTATTAATAATTCAGAGCTCACTGTTATCACAATGTTCTTTTTTTAGCGGAAGTCTCTATATCTATTTACATAAAAAGGATGTTTATTTTTCTTTCAATTTTATTGAAAACTGATTTTTTTTATTCATATTAGAAATCCAAAGTTTAATTTTAATGAAACTATGCCAATATGCTTCTTACATCAAGTTTAAGGGAAGAGTTTACCATCTTTACAATTATATTCTTAAAGTAATTAACAGGGACTTTTCGGTCGCCCAAGGATAGGGTTTGCAATTTTTTGAATTAAAATTTAAAATGTAGCAATTAACTATTTTAGGCTAGTCAGATGCTCATAATAAACGTCGTCTGCTAAAAAGGCGCGGTTTTGCTGGTTGGTCGAGAAGGTCCTCAATTTGAATCGCTCATGGGTGAATGATAAAAGGTGGTTGGTCCTTTTTACAAATTGTAACGATTAACCCTTTAACGGGCAGAACTCTGGGTTTTAAAATAGTTTTGTTTAATTTACCACATTATGTTTTGTTGGTTGCTGGGTAATCCGTTAGAACACATGGTATTCAAACTTACCAGAGATTGTTTTAGAGGCCAAACCTGTCGAAGAGGGTCAATTTTCGTAGAGCTACTCTTATAAAGTGAACCTAGGCGACAAGTGGTAAACATAGTAACCAGTAACCTATAAGACGTTAAGTTTTTCCGCAGACCTTTAAAGTAGTTATTTTTTAACCCGTAAGTTTTTAGATAACTTATTTTAAGCAAAAAATTCTGTGCACTTAAATTTCTTAAAAAGTTATATCAGTATTGGACAAACCAAAAAATTTACATGCTTTTTATTTATGCTTTTTATTAATTCAGTAGAATAAAGTGTCTAAATAAACTTTTTTTCTTAAAATAGTATCTTAACTTTTATAACAAATGGCGGCAGTATAATTTTAAGATTTTATTGCTGTTGGTCTTGAAAGCCTATTTAAAAGTAATGAAAAGTTAAAATTTTTTATTATACTTTATTTTAATTAAAGTAATAGAGTTAATTTTTTTTATTAAAATCTTTAGTCAAAAGATCATTTTGTACAAGGTCATTTAGATAACTTTCGTACTAGTCTATATATGACTTCCTTTTGGCAATAAATAATGCAGTCGGTGAACACCACACGTAATAATAACCAGTTGTAGAATATTTTTCATAACTTTTCTGCTTTTACGCACACTACTGTGCAGGTGCAATTTCTCTTACACGAGAATTATGTTTCATGGGAACTGGCGCCTCAGGTTCTTCAACACTTAAGTTTTAAAAAGTGGGGGTTGCTGGTTCAATAACATAACATTCATAATTGTGATTCTTTTGGCAATGAAAGTTGTCTTTGAGCTTTGCTCTTCAAAAAGAGCGCTTTTGTCCAATTGTAGTTCCTTCTCCTTCGCCACTTGGGGTTTTTAGAAATTTCGCCGAAAAATTTAAGCCCCAGTCAAGCAAAAACCGCTGTCAACTGTTTTTGTATCCAAACTTACGGTTTTTTAAGATCACTTTGAAATAAATTTATAATATTTATTTATTCTTCGTCAAGAACATTTTTTAAGCCAAACTTTTTCTATTAACGTCTTAATTTAAGAGTAAAAGAGCCAGGATCGTAAAATGTCACCTCCGCTATCATGCCTCTAAATTTTTTGTCCCTTTTACATTTCTTTCAATATCTTCAAGCTAATAAAAGTTGTAGCTGAAATCTTTAAAAGTTAGTGGAAATAAATTTTAGAAGTCATGCTATCTCTGCACTTCATGGAAAACCTTATAGCTTTTTTGTTTTACCTCCCTTACTACTTTTTTTTCAAGGCTTTTTCTACATCTCTTAGAAGGGAGCATTTTATTTTGGGTAAAGTGGCTTCAATGGAATAAATATTTTTTTATAATGTTTGGCCAAAAAAAATTTTATCGCCTTCTACGGCTGAAAAATTAAGTCGTAAGAGCTACTTAGAAAAATTAATTTTAATACTATTAAATGAGTCCTTTTTTGATGGCTTAACCTCTACAAGGACATTTTGAATATAACCCTATAAAAAAGCGAACTTAGATCTACTTGATAAAGTTAAAAAATTTTCTGAATCTGCAATAAGAAAAAATTTAGTCTTCGACAACTAAGTCTATTGACAGTCGGCCGAGAGAAGAGAAGGGAATTGTGCTTCATATATTTTAGAATATGTAGCTGAAGACGCAATTACTATTAGGAGAAATGGTTTTTTTTTTATTAAAAAGAACAAATTTATATAGTTTATTAGACTTATGGGTGTTTTTTGGACCTTTTTTTCTCCCCTTGAAGTATTTTTAATATTACCCGATTCAGATCCAAAGAGGGTATCATTTTTATCGAAAAAATTTTACGAGGTCAATCTCTCTTGCAAGAAAGTGTAAGTTTACGCCGCCCTTCAATAAAAACATTGTGAAGAGGATCTCCTGTATAACCGAGTAAAACGGAGAAAAGCTAATTAAGGATATAAATTTTTTCAAGATTTCAAAAAAAAAATTCTTTTTTAAAGGTTTCGGCCAAATCGTCAGTCCGGCAACAGAAGGATAGTTTAAAATAGTTTTCTTGAAAAATTCAAAACAAACTATAGCTTGCCTTGCCAAGCGCGGATTATACTCTGTCTCCGTAAAAAGGTTCTATCGCGTTTAAAATGTGCAGTAAACCTTCTATCTTTTGCCTTTCTACTTCACACCTATTAATGCTCGGTTAACGGCTTTGATCGTAATAATCGTTGAGAAGCAGACTCACGGAGTAACTAGGGAAGGAATACTTTCTAAATTGCTCAAAAAGTGTTATAACTTTGCTATAGCTTGATTATATTGTAAAAGCAATTTGAAAAGCGTATGCCATTTCGAAGTACAGAGACCTTTTTTATACTATATTTACTAGCGCGTTGACAAGAATATAAACTGTAGTCAAGGCATATATTGGTGGAAGGAAAAGAGCTGTTGTCTATAAAAATAACCTCGTCTTTTTCACCATATTGTCCTATTGAGTCTTCGATTTTATGGTTTTTGAAGCTTTCTAAATTAATGTACCTATTAGTATTTTTCGTCAGGTCATATTTATTTACATAGGAGAAAAATTCTTTATTAAAACTTTGTAAAAAAATATACCCTTATTCTTTAATACATTTGCAAATTCAGTTAAACATTTTCGTAGACTCTTCCATTAATCTTTTTCGTTCTACAGCAATACTAAATTTTACCATTGTTAAAGTGTGAAAAGGTTCATTACTTTTTCAATTGATAATTTTAAATTCTTCAAAACTAGAAATAAAAATCTGAATTCCTGTTCGAAAAGTAAAAATTTCTTTTTGCTAACAAAAAAAGGTCTAGGCAACCTAAATAAGAAAAGTGGTGGCAACTAGACGAGAAGTCAATTCTGAAACCTTTAATCCACGTTTTATTTACTTCGACCTTTTTAGACTTGAAATTTTATTTAGGGACATAGCTTCAGATCTAATAGCTAAAATTCAGGTAGATCTTCAAATTCGTAGGCTCCCAGAATTACAGCATAATTTAGTAAATAACTGAAATTATTACAAAAAGTTTTCTGCTTTATGATAACCCATCTGAATTGCCTTCTTTAAAGTTGGCCAACTTTGAAAAAGCTGTCTTCGTAAATACAATTTTTTTCAAATTTTTTTGGTTTAATAATTCTCTTAATTAAAAAAATTTAAAGGCTGCTCTCTTTAACACCTTTAAAATTTTATGATAGCTGATGAATTAGGTATACAGACAGAACTTGTCCCGCTTATACTAGCGATTAGTCATATGGTTTTGTGGTAATGTTTAATTGATTCTAATGTAGCTAAAGCATTAAGAACTGTTATTAAGTTTATACGCTGGACAGTGGCTGGCAGTATTGCGTCTTTTAACTTCTTTATAAAACTCTAATCTGTTGTCACCATCGAAAGGCAGGAGTGCGCACATGTCTAGCACAGCATAGAAGAAATATATATAATAATACCAGGTTAACTAGTTTATCACCGTTTAGAATCAATAACAATAGTGTTGTTACGCCTCATTCATCAAGTTAGCCTAGTCTGCGATCATTGGAATTTACAATTCCAATTTAAACAGTCAATAGTCACGGTCGAATGCGTCATCAAATCTGCATAGTGCTATCAATAATTTTGCAGTTCTACCTGTAAAGGTAGCTTCCATTAATGTTAGTATTTTGATTTTAATCTAACCTTTTATAAGTATCTACCAAAGTAAGTTGAGTTAAGCAGGTTAATTTTTATTCCAAAGAGCAGTGCTCAGGTAGAAATTTTTTACTTGGCTTTAGAAGGGCTTATAAATAAGGTCCAAAAGATCAACAGAATTAGGAAAATTCCATAAAAGCTACAAATATGTACTTAAGACAGTAAAATTACCTATCATTACCAAAACAGCATGCTAAATTTCAAAATAACAACTGCTAACTTCTACTGCATAAAGCCAGTGCCTTCTTATCCCGTGACCGTCAAACTTGAAGGTGGTTAAATGGTTAAAAAATGGAAACTTTGGCATGCTAGCTATGGAAAAGAATGTTATAAACTAAATAATTAGCTACTCTCTGCTCTGCTCTTGCTGGTGTGATGTAAAATGGTACTTAGGTATATAATAGTACTTGGCCGAAATTAGCCTAGATCGCCGTGATGAAAGTTTGAGCCAGGTATCGGCTGTATCCCTGGCTCTGGGAACCTTGCGTTTTATTCTTTTGACCTGTGCGTAATCTTCCTTACTATGTTGGGACTGATTATCGGCAGAGCGTCAGTTGGTTACAACCAGGTGAGGAACCTCTTGACGCATGGCACGGTTATATGGAAATACGATGTTAGTTGTTTTAAACTTTATTTATTCAACATTGCTTGCAATTATAAGGGGTTCAATTCGAGTTCTGTAAAATAATCTTACTAGCCTTAAATTCTGAAAAAATTCCTGATGAAACTTTTAAATTTTCTCTTTTTTAACCTGTGTGGGGCCGGTTATATATATATATATATACTATTAGTGTTTCTTACTTCTGGTCTGTAAGACTGAATTTACCGGTTACAGTTTCACTTTAATTTAGTCATTTAAGAAGTAGTGATAAGGCTGCTATTGTGTTTAAGTCTGCCGTTAGGCGACCGTTTTTTGTGACCTTTTAGATATGCTGGTTGGAACTACCGTTATACCTTTACGATGTAAATAGGTTCTATAAATGTAGCATTATGCATGTTTCGTGCATTGCGCTGGGGTTTAAATCTTTTTGGAGTCTTCGAAAAGTCAAAAGTCAATACATTCTTTGAAAGGGTGATTCTCCACTCAATTACTAGAATAATTATCCAAAAAAATAATTTCTTTACTCAGTGACTCGAAAAATTCTCCTTTCATAGATTAATTCCACACTAATTTCTCTCCTCGCAGTGAACAGAAGCACTCTTCAGTAAATGATTAGAACCATTAGACACTCTACCGTAGTACATACAGTGCGAAGTGCATATGCATTAACTTCCTTGCTGGCGCTGCTGTTTAGTTTACAAGCTTCTTTAACCATTACATAATAACTTTTTGGACTAATTGAAGGTCATTTGGAGAATTAAGGCTCTCCAAAATACATGAATAAGATACTTCTTTACACGCGCCTTAATGCTCTAGCCAGTACTGGCAGTACTTTACCTTACTAATTTTTCTCAGTATTTTAAATACTTGTCTGTGCCCGGCCGCTGCGATCACAGCTATTTTGGCTATGTATATATATATATATATATCATGGCTTAAAGTTAAGCTCAAAGGCTTCTCGGCGTTGGCTGAACACTCACTGGTAGCTCCTTGAGCATTACTAAGTTGAATTCAGAGACAGGTAAAATAATTACAAATTTTAGTCAAACGAAGTAGTCCTAAGCTCTAATAAAATAAATTAAAAAATAGAAACAATGTATTTTTACTGGAGCCAAAGTATCAGCTTTTTCGGAAAGATAGAAGGCTTCTCTTATTATCTTTAGCTACAAAGTTTCTATAGCACCTATTAATGTTAGAAAAACGAAAGCCAAAGACCCTTTTACAGAGAATTTTGTTTCTAAGCCTACGTCAAAATAATGTTTCCTTAATGGCTCTAATTCGTGAGAGAAAGGACCCCCTAAATTTATTGCCTTAGTCGTGTTAAAGAGATGCTCTTCTAGTTAGAATTATACTGCCATTTAAAACGAAAGACTTGCTTTCAAAAAAAGGAAAATTCTTCTATAATATTAGGTGAATTTACCTAAGACTTCTTTTGATTCACAATTGGAGACAATCTTCCTTTCTGATACGAACGTAATAGGAGAGGCTGCTCTATCATTTACTATAGTTTTTTATCATATGAGCTCACGCAGTGTAATACATTCTAGCTAGTTATAATCTACTTTCGCACCCTTATTAACAGTTAAATCAAGCTCCATTGCTAAGCTGAGATTGAAAACTAAAGGCAAAGAGGTTGATCCGTAGTTGTACTGAGACTTGAAAGGTAGGCAGGATTCCTTTATTAAAAGTTTTCCCTCAGAAGGCGTTAAGAAAGTTTTATATTGAATTCTAGTCCACCAGGGTTATAACGACTACCTACAGTTTTGCCTGTAGCTTTAATGTACCCTAGTGTACCCAGAGGAATTCGGTAATCTCAATCTTTATATAGAAAGACCATTTCCACTGGAATTTGACAGCGTAAAGATTTAAATACGTAACAGTTTAAGAAAGCCATCTAATTCCTTTCATACCGTAGAGCATAAGGGGAATAGGTGTCATTATTTTTAACATCCTTAGCTAGGGCTATAGAAGAAACTCGAGCAGAAACTAAGTTAATTATAATTAATTAGATTTCGTAAGGTCTTAGACTGGTACTCAGATTGGATTGAGGATAAAGAAATCTTTGAAATTAATCACATTTTCAAAGGTTTGGCATATTAGTTGAGCTATCTACTACTCTGCCACGAGCCGTTTACGTAAAGTTTAGTAACCTACCTACTAGGCGGAGGATATTAATTTTCTACTATACATGGGGATTCAGCCACTGTACGATGCCAGCCTAGAGACAAAAGGCAATGACTTTTTACTCTAGCCAATTTTAAGAATATACTCGACTCAACGAAGGCTCCCAAGGCTTTAGCTCATGCCAATGCACGAAACATGTATATAACTACTGTTTATAGGACCACCCTACACCGCTGATGTATACTAGCCTGTGGACCTACCTAACTCTAAATTATGACCGATTAATAGCCTGGCTAAGTCGGATTAAGTACTCCATTATCACAGAGGCCAATACGATGCGTTAAAAGCTACGGTAGATTATATAATGACTCGGATGTCTTTATGGTTGCAGTGTTTTTGATGGCTGATCTGAGGACTGGTACGTAAATAACAGTATTGGTACTTTACCTCGGTATTAATGCACCAGTTGTAAAATGTTGGTTATATAAATCTTTCTTTTAGTATCTTACTAGATTGCATGTCTTGACTTTGTGAGTTGGGTAACCTGGCTACTAGTATACTTAGTTAGCGGCTACTCCTCATAAATGGTGGCATTATAGCATGGCTCTGAGTATTAAGAGGTATATGATAGAGCAACTATCTATTTTATTTTATTTTATTATAGCTTAGGTGAATTAACCAACCACTTCCCTTGATTATAAGTTAATAATATTTTACCTGACTCTGAATACAACTAAGTAAGAGATGGGAAACTTATTTTCATAGAGAGGGGACTAATAGTGATGAAAGAACAGTCCATGGCTAGCAACTTAGGCTATAACTGACTACTTTTAGTGCTTCGTAACCATTCAACAATTCATGTAGGTAATAAAATATTACAGGTTGCTTGAATTAGCTTTTCAACCTTTATCTATATCTGAACTTCCTAGGAATGAGGAATTAGAAAAAGAAAAAGAAGAGGTGAATATGATTGTCATGCTCTTGAGAACATATATTAGGGTCAGCTTGTAATACCTGGGAGAGAAACTGTTTTAACCGCTTTAAGCCCGCTCGGGTCGAAAGACTTGCTTTAAATAAATGGGAAAACAGGTGAGTCATTTGAGATCTGTGAAAGGTCCAATCTTTTAAGTTTTTATAGAATTATGGGAAAACGTGCTGGCTTTACAGTTATGGTCATACGTAATTCTGGTACTTCTAGGCATCCTAGCTGTTAGCGTGAGAGATAGTCTGATGGTATGTCGTTGATAGACTGTAGGTATTCCATTTGTTGTCTTTTTATTAAATGAGAGTGATGGAGAATCGCCATTTGACCCTCAAATGAGACACATACATCTACATTGAAGTTTTCTTAAAACCGCAGCAGACTTTTATAACTCTATTTGGGAAAATAAATTTAACACTGTTACCTGTTGGATATCTTTTAAATTTATAAAGAGACAAGGATTAATTGTTATCTTTATGGCTTAAATGTCATACGACTACTGTAAATAAAGAAAAGAATAAGTAACTGCGTTTAACAAAGTATGTGGTTACCGGTACTAGCAGGGAAACAAAATGCAAAAGATTATAGTTTGTCCACGAGCCATTAAGAAAAGAGGATAACAAACCCTGAGTTCACTCACATGTGAAGGAGTAGAGGGCACCATATGAATTCCTAACACCAGGAAAGCAGCTAGTTGGGATGGCATATCGAAGAAAGCTCTTCTCTCACTCTTAGACCTACCCAGATAAGTGGGAATCTGAGGAGGTAGTAGTACTTCCTAAATGTACTCCTCCAAGATATAGGTATTTAGTAATTACCGTCCCATCTGTTTATTGTGGTTTCTCGGTAAAAATTTGTAAAAATTATATTGCTTAGGCTACAATAATTTGTTCTTCAATTAATGTGATACCTCTTTAGCAGTATGACTTTAGGGACAAACATAATAGACACTACAAATACTACATATGCTAATGAAGCTACCAAATGTATTATACACAAACATACGCACAAACAACTTAGACAGACATAATCAAACAACACACTAATAAGAAAATAAGAAAATTACCATATTTTTATTCCATCATTTATCAATAATATTTTAATGTTTAAAATACTAGTTGCAACATAAGGACGACTTAGTGGTTACTTGAACTTAAAAAAATTTGCCGGTATATTTGTAATTTTTTTTAAGTATATATAGAAGGTCATTAGTATTAAGTGGCAGAAGATTTTTTCATTTCTAGCTTCTTTTTGCTTTTTATTTTCTTTTTACCAACTTCTTACCGACCACAAAAAAAATTAATTAAATATATACCAAATGTCATTATTAACTAATTTTTTTTTTAAGCATAACTTTAAACCGTTTGGCTGCAAACAATTTAGCCAAAAAATATTTAATTAACAGATATGTTAGTAACCCTAGATAAAGGTAAATAGTTTTATCTTTTTCTAAATATATATGTGGCTTTTTCCTTAACAAAGGCTATTTGTAGTGTTTGCGCTCCCCTTCTCCATGGTTGGCTTTATTATATTCTTTGCATTCACAATTACTTTGCGCTCATTTGATTAGTTTAGTCAATAAGGTCTAAGTGGAACGAAAAATTGAAGTTAAAAAATCAACATAATGAAAACTGTGTCTGTTTATCTCCGAACTAAAAAAAATTCGACTTAATACATCATGGCCGCGACATGCTATGGACACCCATTAGTGGTTGAGGTAAATTATCTCAAGTGATTATGGATAATAACTGACAAAGAAGTATAATATAGAGTACATGCTATACAAAGTGACAAGCATCACTGCGGGCGCTATACCTCATAGCAAGAGTAGATTTCATGAAAAACAAGGTGAATATATTTATTAGAATTTATATGCAACCATGAAAGACCGAAAATCCGCGGCCTCGAGTGTGAGAGTCAAGGCCTCTTAACCACTGAGCTATGACAACATCTCTCAACACTGGTATAATGGCTAGTACGTGCTTGACCTGTTAATCACATCCTATACTTCTTTATGGGATTACTACTCTTCCTAAATTCATCGACAAAGGTATTATATAAGCAGTTGCGAGGTCCACTAATACCCAGTAATACATTGATTGCTCAACTTTAAAGAGGTAGAAATATTGCAATCACGTGTTGTCCATATAATATCTTTAACAGACTTTGTAACTATCTGCGCCATTACTGTTGTAGCTTGGCGTTGGTCTAGAGGGTATTTAAAGATATGCAGTAGTCTACGGGAGGGTTACTAAGTAAATAGTATTTATAAAGCTTAGATAATATAAATATTTGATAAAACTTAAACAGATCAAAATAAATGATGTTTATTTATATATTTTTATCTATACTAGATTTTTATATAAGCTAAGAAGTTCATAGGAGTATTCAACACAGATTTTTCTATGTGTTCATAAAGAAAAGTGTAAACAAGCTTTATAATATGATAACGATAATAACCTATTCTTTCCTTTTCCAAGGAATCTCTTCTTTTTTTTGAGCCCCAAAATTAGATTTTCTTGAATAGTTTCATTAACCATTATAATAAGTATATAAAAATATATTATTTCGTACTTAGTATCCCACAATAAATCTTTTTTTTTCTCGTCTAAACCATAACGGCTCCGTTGCATCTCATAAGCGGATCGCAAACGTGGTTGTTGGTCTTGGGGAGAAGCAGCTATAATAATTAATGGATTATATAAAATTTTAATCTGCTTCTATAACAGTTTATGTATAAAAAATGTTTTATTGGAGTAAAAGTCGTTGTGAATTCCTAAAAGAGGCTAAATACATACAAATTAGCTAAACAAATAGTATGTTTGGTACTTTAAGTATTATAATATCGAAAGCACATGCTTTTAATAGGTAGCTTGAAATAGATTAGTAAAAGTTCATTTAGGCTACACAACAATTCTTAAACCCCCAAAGTATAATGATAACCAAACAACTATATATAAACTGGTTAAGACAGGCAATAAGAAAAAAAATTCTTATTGGACTTTTTTACCAAGGACAAAATAAAAAAAATAATCAGTTCATAAATCCTGGAAAATATGAAAAATGTATAAAAATCAGGAAACCATTGGAAGAAGGCTCACAGCTTTTTTGCTTTCGCTCAGGAAATCCGAAACCATAACTTTTCACTTATAGGATACATAAAAAAAGGAATATGAGGCAATGCAAATCAAAAATAACATGTAATAATCAGGATGACGCCTGTGTGTTGAATACAACTGATGATTCATAATAGTAAAAAGTATTATAATAATTAAAAATATAAAATATTTAAAATAAACCTTGAGTTTTTCTTTCGTTCTTAAAAATGTTTAAAAAAAAAGTGAAAAAAATTAAAGTTTTTTATACTCATTAAGAATTCATTATAAATATTTTTACTATTATAACATTAAAAGAAAATAAACACTATTATTAGTTTCTATAACTTTTATTATTCAATTATATACTTTACTTTGCTTTATATTTTATTATATTTTTATTATAATAATAAACAAAAATATTCGTGTTAATAATATTTAACTTTAATAATTATAAATATATAAATATATAATTGGTATTTCTATTACTTTAAATTTTTCATTCGTTATAATATTTTTTTAATGTGTCTGAATTAATTTTTTTTTAATTAAAGAATATTTATTTAGCTTAATTATTATTAATGTAATAATTAGTTCCATTTATCATATTATTATAGTTTACGTTTTTAATTCATTATAAATATATTAGGTTTTCAAGGTTAATTTTCATACAAATTTTATGAAAAATAATAATAATAAAATTAAACATAAAATTAAATATATTTAATTATATTTTAGTTTTAAATAAATATTAGTGATTTATTCTAGCAGTTTATTAGTTTTTAATATTATATTTATTTCAAGCATTTAATAATATTATGATAATAATAATGGTAAGTTATATATTTTAATATAGAAGTTTCTGAATTTTTGTTTTTATATACATTTTCTTATTCTTCTAATTGTTATTATATAAATTTTTAAAATTGATAAGAAAATTATCATCATTAAGATTTTAACATGCACATCATATTTATTACTTTATATTGATTTACACTTTATTACATTACAAATTTATATAAATTTTTTTTTTTATTTTTACTCCAAAATTTTTATATCCATTATATCTAAAATATTTAATATTCTCAACGATTATATGTTTATTATTACTAATTTATTTTTTTTTATTTTTTTTTAAGTATAAATTTGAAGATTTTATTTTACTTTATTTATATACAACGCTTTTGTTAACTTCTTTTATAAAGATTATCATTCAATTATACTATAATAATAAGATATTCATAATATTTTATTTTCCATCATTTTCTTTATATATACAATTTATTTTTCTTTTAAATATTTCTATTTACTTCCTATTGTTTTATTATATTTTCTATCATTAATTTTTATAGAGAATTATTTTTATATTTACTTCTTTTGACTTTTAGTACACTCCCCTTTTTTTATTTTTTATAATAAATAATATTTATATTATCAATTTATATTTCAAATAATAAATTATATTAAAACTTAATAATAATAATGATTACATCTTCTGTTTTCTTTAACATTATCATGTGATTGCTCCACTTCTCGAGAGGGCGGATTAGTACGTCCCTATAAAAAAATTCAATCAATAAAAAGTATGAAAAATAATAAAGATCAATAAGAATGAGCTATATAGAATCGTAAAAAAAAGGCAAACGCTAAAATAAATATAAAACTAATAAATAGAAGCTCATAACACAACAAAATAATACGTAATAATTATAATTTATAATAAAAGTAAATAAGGTGATAAAAACAAAAAAAATATTACAATAATTAGAATAAAGATATAGACTGACACGGGGCCCGGCGGTTTCCCATTTTCCCTCGTTAGCGCTTTGCTCACGTGCTTTAGCTTCTTCCTCCAATCGTTTTTGTTCTTCTTCCAGGCGGGCTTTTGCTTCTCTAGCTTGGCGCTCTTTTTCAAGTGCCTCTTCGCGCTTCTTTCTTGCTTCTTTTTCTTCTTTTTCTTTCCGCTTTTGAGCGGCTAAACGCTCTTCTTCTTCTCGCTTCTGTTGCAGTCGTTGTTCCTTTGAATATAAAAATAGTAGTTTTTTCATTAATAATATTAATAAAGTTTTTATTAACAAGACATTAAAGGTAATGAGTTTTAGAAAATAAACATGAGTAAAAATAAATATAGAATATAATAGTATTAAGTTTTAACATTCAAATAAAATTATTATTAATAATAATATAAACAAACGCGTTTTTCTAGTAGGACTTTCTGAATGCGAGGTTTAAAGTTCTGCTGTAACTTTTCTAAGTAAAGTTGTTCCTCTTTCACTTTTCTACTGTTCAAAATTTGGTCTTTAGCTTCAAGCATTTTAGTAATATTCGCTTTAATAAGAAGAGCCTGACAATATCATGGTATATACCAATAATAAAAAAACCCTTAAAATATAACAAATACATAAAATTATATAAAAAATTCTGATAATATTAAGGAGAAATAATAGTAAAAAAAAACATTGAGATTATAAAAGATAAATATTAATTAAGAAAAACTTTAATAATAAAATTAATTAAAAAAATAAATAAAAAATGAAGTACATAAAATATTAAATAATAAAAAAAACTTTTACAGTTATAATATATATAATACAAATTCAAATTATTATTATAATATTATGGATAAACACAAAAGCAATAAAAATGTATTATTAAAAATTATATATATATATATATATGAAAAATGATATAAATAATATTAAAAAAAAAGTTAATATAAATAAAAACTTTTAATATATTAAATAATAATATATAATCATAATAAACAGTAAAATAATAGACCAAAATAAGAGAAAATAGTATAAACTAAATAATAACAGAAATATAATAAATATAGTACATAATGACGGCAATTGAAAAAAATGATTAAATATACAATAAAAAATAATAAGAACTTTTTCGCGCAGCAAAATAAATAAAATAGAATATATTAAATATTTTATAAATATATAAAACTTTCTAAAAATAATTAATAAATTAAATATAGAAATATTAAATACAAAATAATAAATTTTCGAGCCACAAAATTGATAAATAAAAATAAAAATATAAAAAATAATGAATAATTAAAACTTCAAAAATAAAAGAAAATTAATTATAATAGAACAAAAACTTTTTCGTGCTGCAAACGTTCTCTTTCCACTCTCAATAAAAACTGCTCCTTTAAGTATTTTTTATCTTCAGTAACTTTTTTCGTTCTTTCCGCGATCATTTTGGGGATCATTATTAAACGTTTAGCCCTATAAAAAATAATGGAATATAAATATCCATAAATAATAATAAATATAAAAACATTAAATTTTAAGGGTCACGCGGTTATAACGTTAATTTAATGACAATTTGAAAAATTCACTAAAAAAAAGGCAATGCATAAACAAACCAATGAGAACTGAAAGCAGACACCCGGCAAAAAGCGGAGTGCGCTTTTAAAGAAACCTTAAAAAAAAATAATTACCTTAAACAATAATTATTACCGTCAGTTTATAAAACTGTGGTAGCAATTACAGAGAACCAAATGAAAAAAGATAAACAAATAACGCTAAAAAAAAAAGCTGATTAAATAGCATGTCTTTCCACTTTATACTGTGACACACGAAAAAAGGCACTGCCCAATCAATGAACCTCTTTAATAACACACGTGCCATTGGATGTGTTTAAAAATATAGATAATATTTATAGTGATAAATTAATGATGAAGCCTTTCAAAATGATCTAAACGTCTTTCCGCTCGACTTATTTTAAGTTCGTGTTCTTTTGTAAGTTTTTCGAGTTTCTTCTGTTCCTCTTGAACTTTTAAGATTCTTTCAAGTTCAAGTTTTTCCAAAAGTTTTAGACGTTCTAATAATAATGATAATAACAATAATAATTAGTAATTATAATAATTATCGCCTTCTTCTTCCTTTTGAGCTTTTAATTCTGATATTCGTTGTAGTTCTTTCTGATGTTCTTCAGCAAGTTGCCTTTCTTTCAGCTGCTGAGAGTACTAATAATAATAGTTATAGTAATAATAATAATAATAGTAATAATAATAATGACTCGATCGCTCTGGTTATATTCTGCTTCTACAAGGGAACGTCGAAGTTCAATTTCATTTTTTCTAGCGAGAAGTTTTTCTCTTTCAACTATAAAAATAATAATTATAAATAATATAATAATACATTATGATACTAGTAAGTTGAATAATAAACAAAGAAAGCAATTGAAAAAATATTAATATAATAATGCACATAGCAATAACAGCAAATGAGTATATATATAATGATAATAAATAGTAAAACATATTATAATCATAATTAAAATAATAGCGATAATAAATAAAAGTGAGAGACGAGGTGAGAAGTTATAAAAACAAACTAAAGATAATTGTTTCAAGTTTTATTTAAAAAAAATAGTAGAAAAACTAATAGATAATATAACGACTTATAAACTGAATAATATTAAGATGTATTCTAACAAAATGATAAATACATGACCAATCAAATTAATAATATAACGAAAAGTAAAAGATCTATCCCAGCTAAATAGTTTGATTATTACTACTTTATTAGGTCTTAAAATAATTAACAAAATATAAAGATAATAGTTATAATGGTAAAATAATATACTTTTTAATTTTTTTTATAATATAATTAAAATACAACAATTTGCCTTTCTTAATATATTAATAAGCGGTGTTATACCAAAAAAATAAATAAGCGACCAAGCAAACTAATAAAGCAAAAAAAGAAGTTTTTGCATTTTATTCGTCTATAACAATGCACTATGACAAACCTTCCACATAATTGCTTTGAAAAGTAAACGTCGCTATTTTCTTTGCTTTTACTGAAGCTTCAATGGAGGGATCAATGACTTGACACGCATCATAAAGTTTCCGGCAAAGTTGAGTCAATAAAGTTTGCATGGTAGAAGATTGCTATATAGAGTTTTATTTTAATACTAGTACTGAAAGTAAAAAAATTTCATATAAATGTTTATTATTATTATGAAAACCATAATTTGCTTGTGAAGAGGCTCCACTTCAGAAGAATAAAACAAATCCGCTCCGAAGGAAACAGTTTGCGTGCGATGATTAATTCGCGCTTGCAGGATTCGCTCTTTTACGCTTTTAAGAATAATATCATGAAGTTCTCCTATGGCCAATCAAATAATATCATATAATATATTTACCAATCATAACATAATTATATAATAAGCTGCGATTAATAAAAAAAATACATCCTTAAACAACCAATTAAAAAAAAGACATAATACGCACCACCTAAACTAACCCATCATTTACTTAAAAAGTCTATCCAAATAACCAAGCATAAAAAATAAAACTTCCATACTTTGAGAGCAAAAAGGAATAACTTCTTGCAAACTGGAAATGGTAATGGTCTCATAAACTTTAGCCAATTGTTGCAAAGCACGAGTGGCTGCCGTTCTTTTCATAGGTTCTGCGTACCTTATAACCACCAAAGTAATTATAAAGAACGGCCTAAAATAACATAAATAAACACATGCGATAGTGCTCGTTATTTTGGATCGAATCAAAAAGACTAGAAACTCGCTGGCACAAATCCAGCGGATGGAAATCGAGTTCCAGCCAATTATAAAGGGGCTGCAGACTAGAATCAGCTAGTCGAATGGTGTCTTTAATATTGAGTTCTTTTAAGAGGAGCTCCTTCGAGGAGGTCGTCGAAAGACCTGCAAAGTAGTTTCTTAAAAAAGTTTTCTTTTTTTTTTATTTAACAAACTATTCTAATTGATTAGTACAGCACCGAGTAAGTAAGTTAAGCGACGAGCACACTTTTCTTGCTCTTCGTCAACTTCTAAATAATCCATTTTGGGCAAGCTAGGAGGGACTATTAGCGCAGCAAGAAGAGCTATAATGATGATAATATAATAATAATAATAATAATAATAATAATAATAATAATAATAATAATAATAATAAAATAATAAAATGCCTCGAGTTGCTAAAACTTCGCATTCCTTATTTGAAAGATTTTTCTTCTGTTCTTTAGTAAGACAAAACAACTTGTGGAGTGCGTAAGCGTGAAACTATTAAATAATATTAATAATAACAATTCAATGATGATAAGAATGATAACAACCAAAAAGTTGTTGGACTGCCAAAGAATCATTGCAAGTTTTTCATAATAACGAGCCAATAAGGAAGCGTGAGGAGGACGAGTTGAAGCCGCCATGAGGGTCTTAATATCCTCCAATGAGCGAAAACCTTCTTGCCAAAGCTCCAATGAAGTAGCGACATCCAACTGTAAAAAACGGGTTTCCATGTTGATATGAAGTGCTCTAAATTATAAGAATAAGCAGTAAACAAATAATGATAATAATAACAAAACTCTGGAGAAGTCAAGTTGATAGCCGCTTGTGGATTGGCGAATTTCTGGCCAGTCGTTCGATTCCGAAGAAGCTCGGCCAACCGTCGGTACTCAGATTTTCGATTATAAGTTTTGCAAAAGGAAAAAGCACGACGGGCCATTTCTTGGTACTTTTATTATTAATAAATGATTATTATTACTATAAATAATAATAACAAACACAACTTGAAACTCCAATTTGGGCAAAACTCTCAAGATTTCCAGTACAGTACGATAAGCTTCCCACAGAAAACGAATCCACGGAGTTAAAAGTTCGCCTGCATCACAATAGTTATGTATAAATCATAATAAATAATAACTAAACACCTTCAGTTCTGGATTGCACATTTTCTCCGCTTACTGTCGACAATATTAAATTTTCTGGAGTTTCATAATTTTCAAAATCTTCAACAACTAATAAATAAATAAAAATAGTACATATAAACTAAAGAAAAAATAATTATAATTAAGAAACAATACTTATACTTATTTTTTAAAATTTATAAAATAATTTATTTTATTTGTATAAATAATAAAAATATTAATATTAATTTTATTATAAAAAGTAAAAATAAAATCTAATCCAGATTATAATAATAAAACACATCGAAAAATTTTGAACAAGTATAATAACATTTATTTTAAAAAATTTAAAAAAGTGGGAAACTATAAGATATTGTTCATTAATATAAAATTATATATAATACTAATATAACTTATAAATAATAATAGATTATAACAATGATAAAAAGGAAAAAATTCAAAAAAAGCAAATGATAGCATTTATTACTAAAAGTAAAGAAAAATTAATTATTTAAAAAGTAATAATAAATTTATAATTAAAAATTATTCGCAGTATAATATATTGTAATAAAAAATAATAAAAAGCAATAAAAATTAATAACAAACGAATTTTTTATAAATAATTTATTATTATATAATACGAATGAATATTAAAAAAATAAGTATAATAAGACTTATTATAAAAGATATAATAAATCATAACTTAAATATACTAATAAAAAGTAAAATAAATACTTATTATGAAAAGTAAAAATTTATTATCTGCATGTAAAAAGCAAATTTATAATTACATCAGGAAAATATATAATAATTTATTATTACAAATTGCTGATAAAAAGGTAAATTTATTACCATAAATATTTTTTTTAATAAATATTATAACTTATTACAATTTAAAAAATTAGTAAAGCATAATATCAAGAAAAAAAATTTATATAATAATAAAAATTAATTAAAATTTACTATATTATTATAATAAATAATAATAAAAAGTAAAACAAGTATTACTATTATAATAATATAAAATATAAAGTAAAAATAGGAGATATATTAATATGATAATTATTATAATAGTAAAAATAAATTTGTAAAATTTATATATAAAAAAATGCGAAGAATTTAATTAAAAAAAAATATTAAAAATATTGTAAGTAAAATTAATTTATCAAAATAAAGTTCGAAAAGTAAAATAATGTAATAAAATTATTTAATATAAAATAATATAAGCACAAAAAAAAAGTAAACTAATTAATTTTAAAAAAAAAGTATTATGAAAAGTAAGTATAAATACTTATACTTTACTGATTTATTAAAAAAATTAACATAAAAGTAAAATAATATTTACTATTAATTTTTTTTATAATAAAATACTATTAAAGTAAAAATAATATACTATTTGATAAATAATGATAATAAAAATTATTAATAACTGATCTTATAATTTCTTCTATAGTTTATAAGTTTTACATAAATTTTAATACCATCTACAATCCATTATTAATCTAATATAATTGACTTTCAAGTATAAATCGGTAAAATATAATAAATAAATAATAACTTTCAAATAGAAAATATGTATTTAAATTTATAAATAATAAAAAGTTTATAAAAAACTACAAGTTCAATAATAATTTTTTATTATATTTAATAAATTAAGTATTAAATATAATTCATATAAATAATAAATAAACGTATTATAATATTATAATAATTAACTATAATTTTAAAAAGTTAATATAATTTATGTGAAAACTACAAAACAGTAAAATTTAATAAAAACTTTAAATTTTAAAATAAGTTTATAAAAAAAATTTTTACCAACTTTACTATGAAACTTTCTTTTTAATATATAGTTGAGATGGTAAAAAAAAGGTAATAAAACTAAATAATCTGAATAATATAAGTTACTTATCAATTATTAACGCTGTCAAGAACTATTTTTTCTAAAAAAATATATATTATCCCTTACAGAAACTATTAAAATTAAGTAACTATATAAGAATAAACTTTACTAAAAATTAGTCAGAAGGAGATAATTTAATAATTTTTGATTAAAATTTCTTAATTTCGAACAAACTTACATAATAACAATAAGAAATAATATACCGATTTTAAAAGGCTCACTATACATAAAAAATTCTATAAATATAAATTTATGAGAATATTTAATTTATAATAAAACATAAAAAATACTATTTTATCTAATGAAAATATATAACATTTATATAATAAACAAATAAAAATCTGCAAAAGTTTGCCAAAAATATTGCATATATTAAAAATAATAATAAAGATTTACGACATACATAATAAAAAATAATAGAATACTATATATAATTATATTAAATGATAACATGAACGAATTAAAAAAAATTAAAAAAGGAAAATAATAAATAAAAAATAATACAGAATAAAGGAATTCAACAGTACGAAACAAATAATTAAAACAATAACATAATTAGAATTATTAATATAAAATAAATAAACTAAAACAAAAATCTATTTTTATAATCCTAAAAAATTAAAAAAAAACAAAAATTTATTAAAAAATTTACTGTCAGTCTCCAGGACAGCGACCTCAGACAATCCGAGTGCAATCGCCAAGTCGCGTTTGGCTTGTTCTGTTCGGGCTTCAGCTTGACTAACAAAATAAATCATAATCTTCTCTAAACTTTGCAAGTTCGCCTGTTGGCAAACATTTTTAAATTGGTGTAGGCCATCTTTAGCAATTTTGGTTTTCCTTTTTTCAGTACCTTATAAAGAACAATTTATTAAATTATTATATAGAAAAAAAGAAAGTTAAAACTTACAAAGATCCAAAAAAAGTGAAATAATTTCTTCAAAAGTAGGAGACCACTGTCGATTACGTTTATTAGTAATAACCTCGTACAAGCCTTCAAGCGCGGATGACTTTTTATCAACTTCGATAAGCTCTAGTGTAATTAAAAATTTATTAAATATAAAATTTGTAAAACTGCCACTAAGACTTAAAATTCTTAACTACATAGCGAAAAAAAGTTAAAAAGAAGAAATAAGTCATAAATAAGATTACTAACTTTACCTCTTGCCCTTTTTAAGGCGTATTCTGGTTTCGAAAAGTAACCCATACTTGCTGATTCAATCCTTGGTTTACAATAAAGTAAAAAAGGTTATATTAACAAAAAATTAAAGATACTCTGTAACTGTAGAATACTAACCTTTTTACGTAAACTATAAAAGTTTTTTATAGAACCAGCACAAAAAAGTTGAAAAACTATTAACCAGATGCCCTACAGAGAAGTTTAGCCACCTGATAAGCACGTGCAGAAACGTTCGATTCGGTATAATCCGAATTGTTAACGTTGAGAGATAAGGAAGGATTTCTTCTATCTCTGTCACGATAATATTCTGTATACTGTACTGCATGCAAGAGGTGCAAGAGATATTATATTGCTTTAATTTTATAAATTAAGAACTAAAGCGACTGCCTAACAATTTTAATTATGCTTTTGTCAATTATGATCAGGAAAAGAAAGGAAATTTTTTACCACGGTAATTAGGCCCAATTATACAATTTCATTTGCACGGAAAAAACGGCGTTCTTGGACGTTCCCGTCTAAACCCAGAATTTAACGTGATTTGCGCTTGTTCCTGAGTGGCAACGAGGCGCAGGCCAAGACCGCCTTATTACAAAATACCTTGCGATTGAAAATAGCGCTATTAGAATTAACAATTTTCAAAATATTTCTTGCGAACATACTGAAAAGAAAAAAAGATTAATTATAAACCTTCTGCGTACCAAAAAGGTGTGTTCCTGATAGTGTATTAACCACATTCTTAAACATCTTACAGATACAGTTATAACAACCTCAATTTACTCATTATTAATCATTTTATGAGTCCTGTACATTTTCTGAACGATGGAAAAGAGCAACAGTCTTGTGTATCCCTTAATTAATGTGTTTTTCTTCAACTTATTAAGCCAACCGTACTGTAAAGAGTACTGGTTGCACACCAGTGTTTCAGTTTGGATGCCAAGGGGTCACTCTATTCCGCAGCAGCTTTTGCGTTATTCTGAACTCGTCTCGAAAGGGTTAATAACAATAAGTCTTCATGTGCACTATTTTTAGGTATCAAAAAAGCATTTGAGAGGGTATGGCAAGCTGGGCTGTTAACGAACCTATCTATCCTTAAAATACCAAGTTACCTCCTTTTCTTCTACAGTTTTTTCTGCACCGAGGGAAATTTATGTCAAAGTGGGAAAAGCTAGCTCATCTTTTAAAGAACTGGCAGTTCTACAAGGCTTACTACTAGATCCCATCTTATTTGCATTATACATTTTGGCCATACCCCGACCTATAAAAACCTCCACTTTTTTTTGTCACAGTTTACGGATATACGACCCTCAATGCCTGCTTGAAATCTCGTTCTCTAGTTTTAAAAACACTGCAAACCTATGTTTCTGCACTTGAGATAGGGTCTGATCAGCGGCGAAGACTATTTAATTCTTTTAAGAACTAAGCTATTTGTAACGAAGAGGAATCGTTCAACGAAAGCATCTATTTTAACGCTTTGCGACCAAGCATCCCCCCGGCACACGGAAGTAAGTACTTTATTGCCTAGATCGACAAGCAATTCTTGTGGCGCTATAAATTAACTACCTCATCTACAACTCGTAGTTAGCTATTAAAAAACTTGATCTTCCCTTGTGTAAATACAATTTTTTCTCAATAAAGAACGAACTTAAGTAGTAATATTAACAATAAAGAAAAAGACACTATAGATCTCGTATATAATATAAACATTTCCCGGTAAGCAAAATAGAACTATTTGAAGACGGTTTTATTTGGTATTTGCAGTCTAAGTAATCTGGAGTTATTATTAATCACAAGTTCAAGTGGGATGCTCACTTAAAATAGAGAATTTATAACTATGGAATAGTTCTATAACCCCTACTTTGCAAAAAGAGTGAATTAATTTCTAATAATAAGCTGCTTCTTTATACATGCATGTTAAAATCTACACCTACATATGTCACTTTCACTTGCATCTACTATTCTACATGACTTAAAGCTATAAATACTACAATTTTTTTTAACGTATCGACGCCATGTGGTATAGAAACTTGCCTCTGCACTTGAACTATGATTAAATTATGGCACTAATAGAATACAATGCAAAGCGCTCACTCCATCGAGATATTCAATACATTAATAACCTACGACTTTTTGTGGAATACCAAATGTAGAAGACTTAGGCACCTTTTTACATTAAATAATGCTCATAAACTGAATACTAGAAGTTTATTAATAAAAAGAAATGGTAATTTCATTAACTAATTAAAAATATGATGATTCTACAATTATATAAATGAACTGCAACTAACGTGCGCTTCATACTATATAACCATAAAAGATTACTTTTCCTTCTGGGTTCTATTATTCAACCCTTTTAAGCAGTATAAAGTGCATATATTCTAGACTATAGCACTCCAACTTTACAAATAAATATACAATAAAGCATCTTAGCTTCCGCATCTTAGCTTCCTTTATTTTCGATTCTCCCCTCCTCATTTTACTTTCATCTTTATTTTCAGTTATAAAGATATATAAAGCTTATTTTATCATATTATTTTAACCTCAAGCTAGGAGATCTTTTACTAAAGTGTCAATTCCTAACACTGCTTAAATTTACTTTTTAAAAAGAAGATGCCCTTGCAGACGGTGCCAAGTTCAACTGATTTCCTCCAAGAAGCTCTCCGACGTGACCAGCATTGCCATGTTGGCTACCCTACAAAAAAACCCTTTGGGCTTGGGGGTTATTAAACAACTACAAGGGTACGAAAACTAGCATTAATTTTTCAATGTTTTCTCTCGCCACGTTAACATTTTGCTTCTTGACTGCTTGTTATGCTGGTTATAAAGGTTTGAACTTTTTGCCTTTTGTTTAAACATAAACTTACAATACCAAGAAAATATACTTAGGCAAGAGTCCTGGTCAAAACACAAAGACACGACGGAGTTTTCTAGTGAAGTAATATTTATAAAAAGAAAACCTTGCATAGTTCCTTAGACATATTATTCAACTTTTTAATTAGTATTGGTCGGTTTATGGTTTTTAACAGAATTTAGGGCTCCATTACTTCTTTCTATACGACCTTGATGAAAACAAAAAGTTAGATGGTAAATGCCTCTTTATTTTTTTTTGGGCAGAAACAAGAAGCTTTTTTAAAGAGTCCTTACGTAAATTATTTCCTTGTAATAACTTAAATATATTTTTAAAGGTCTCTATTATAAATTATATAATGACACTGACCGAAATTGTTTTAGGTAACGAACTGATACTACTCTTAGAGGAAAAAGCTGATTTAGCTAAAAGAGATGATGACTATATGATTTCTTATGTTGAAGGGATTCTAGATCAAGTTGATAAGAATGGGGATGGCTACATAGACTTGGAAGAATATACAACTTATAATAATAAACTCGGAAGTTCTTCCGCAACATTCGATGCGCTTTTTCGAAAAAATAAAAAAGTTATAAACTATTTTTTAAAGGTCCTAATAACGCTCTTTTCTATTAGTTTTAGACGGGGACTAGTGTATTTGAGATAAAAAGTTCTTATTAAGTTTTTCGTATATTGAGAGCTTTGCCCAAAACTCGAACTCGAAATGTCTAAACCTTTTTAATATTTAAAGCCTGTACTCCGTGAAGGTCTTTAGGACCCCCTTAAAAGTTTTGTTCCTTTTAAGTACGTACTTCTACTTAAGTCATCCACACAAGCATACTCACTAGCCTTTTACTTAAAATAAAGCACGATTTTGAGAACCTTTTTGAGGCCGCTTTATACATATGGAAAACGTAGTTTATTATAATATTATAAACTTTATACTAAAAAATTTATTTTCTTTACTGCTGGAGTACTAAACAAGGACAGTCAATTTAGGATATATTTAGAATTTTTTAAAAAAAACAATGGTTTGAGTTGTGTTTTAATTATCAACACTAATAATCCGTTAAACGTAACGGTGTTTAGTATGTGTTGGATTGAAATTAACTGTTTGTATTTATATCCCTTAACCTCAGTTAATTAAATTTTATAAAAAAAAGTTCAATTTTTAGTCTTATGTATTGTAGGGTTGATACTACGGGTAAAGAGGTTCAAACAAAGCCTAACTTCCCGATTATGAAGGTATATGGGTGGTAACCTTTTTTAATAAAAATAATAAAAATACTTAAATTTTGAATACTTGTACTACGCTTAAGTTAATCAAAGAAAATTCCTGATAGTTTTTAGAGTTAGCACTTGCTTGCTCACTTGCAGCCAAGGCCAAAGGGGACCTCCACAGCAGCCGTTAACCAAAAAAATTAATAGCCAGGAAAACCCCTACTGTTCTCAAGTAAAGCCCCCCCAATCAAAGTTCTTAACTTTTTCGCGCCAATTTTAATATCTTTTTTTCGCGCTTTTAGTGATTCATACAAAAAGCTGACTCTTATTATCACCCCAAATCGGGTTTACCGCCCAAAAAGTTTTGTAAAATTAAGATTGGCCGTGTCCCAGAAAAAGAGTTAAAGTGGGGACTGAATGACAAGCAAAACCACCTTATTAACACTCGACCTTTATAGTAACTCGTTGGTTGCCTAGTAAATTTTATCGGTTTTCCCGTTTCTTTTCCTTCTATTTATTTGGGATTGTTTTGTACTAAATAATTCAAGCGTTGACACTATATCTCGGGTTTTTAGTAATTTTTAAAATATTTTATTTTGAAGGTCGTTCTTATCCAAAAGGACAGCCTTCTCTTTTATAAACTTTTTACAATGCTGCACTAACTAATGCCGTTGTATATTTAGTAACTTTTTTTTTTTAAACTGGTAATTCTTAAGATCACCTGTGAATTTTAAATATACTTCGTGGTTGTAAATATACTGTCATGATGTCTTCAAATTATGTAAAAATTGAAAAAATAGGTCAGGGAACTTATGGGGTCGTCTATAAGGTGTTCAATAGTGCTTTGGTACAAATAAATTAATTTAGTAAATTTATT
>NW_026973223.1:0-36665 GCF_036711695.1 Zophobas morio | reverse complement strand
CATCAAAAAACGTTGAAATATAGTTCAAATTCAATAAAAATCGACAAAAATACAGTTTCTAGCTAAAATTTGATGGTTTCGTTGCACTTTCCGAGCCCGTAGGGTATCTGAGTGGCTTAAAAGTACAAGAAAACACTTCAAAAGTGACGTTTCTGAAGAATTTTAACAGTTTTCTTGTATCTACGAACGCCAGAATGCATAAAATTGACCTAAACGTCTCCTTTTCCTATTCTGAGTCGATTCTGTATGCTTTAAGTGTGTTTGGTGGCTCAGAACTATCAAAAAACGTTGAAATATAGTTCAAATTCAATAAAAATCGACAAAAATACAGTTTCTAGCTAAAATTTGATGGTTTCGTTGCACTTTCCGAGCCCGTAGGGTATCTGAGTGGCTTAAAAGTACAAGAAAACACTTCAAAAGTGACGTTTCTGAAGAATTTTAACAGTTTTCTTGTATCTACGAACGCCAGAATGCATAAAATTGACCTAAACGTCTCCTTTTCCTATTCTGAGTCGATTCTGCATGCTTTAAGTGTGTTTGGTGGCTCAGAACCATCAAAAAACGTTGAAATATAGTTCAAATTCAATAAAAATCGACAAAAATACAGTTTCTAGCTAAAATTTGATGGTTTCGTTGCACTTTCCGAGCCCGTAGGGTATCTGAGTGGCTTAAAAGTACAAGAAAACACTTCAAAAGTGACGTTTCTGAAGAATTTTAACAGTTTTCTTGTATCTACGAACGCCAGAATGCATAAAATTGACCTAAACGTCTCCTTTTCCTATTCTGAGTCGATTCTGCATGCTTTAAGTGTGTTTGGTGGCTCAGAACCATCAAAAAACGTTGAAATATAGTTCAAATTCAATAAAAATCGACAAAAATACAGTTTCTAGCTAAAATTTTATGGTTTCGTTGCACTTTCCGAGCCCGTAGGGTATCTGAGTGGCTTAAAAGTACAAGAAAACACTTCAAAAGTGACGTTTCTGAAGAATTTAACAGTTTTCTTGTATCTACGAACGCCAGAATGCATAAAATTGACCTAAACGTCTCCTTTTCCTATTCTGAGTCGGTTCTGCATGCTTTAAGTGTGTTTGGTGGCTCAGAACCATCAAAAAACGTTGAAATATAGTTCAAATTCAATAAAAATCGACAAAAATACAGTTTCTAGCTAAAATTTTATGGTTTCGTTGCACTTTCCGAGCCCGTAGGGTATCTGAGTGGCTTAAAAGTACAAGAAAACACTTCAAAAGTGACGCTTCTGAAGAATTTTAACAGTTTTCTTGTATCTACGAACGCCAGAATGCATAAAATTGACCTAAACGTCTCCTTTTCCTATTCTGAGTCGATTCTGCATGCTTTAAGTGTGTTTGGTGGCTCAGAACCATCAAAAAACGTTGAAATATAGTTCAAATTCAATAAAAATCGACAAAAATACAGTTTCTAGCTAAAATTTGATGGTTTCGTTGCACTTTCCGAGCCCGTAGGGTATCTGAGTGGCTTAAAAGTACAAGAAAACACTTCAAAAGTGACGTTTCTGAAGAATTTTAACAGTTTTCTTGTATCTACGAACGCCAGAATGCATAAAATTGACCTAAACGTCTCCCTTTTCCTATTCTGAGTCGATTCTGCATGCTTTAAGTGTGTTTGGTGGCTCAGAACCATCAAAAAACGTTGAAATATAGTTCAAATTCAATAAAAATCGACAAAAATACAGTTTCTAGCTAAAATTTGATGGTTTCGTTGCACTTTCCGAGCCCGTAGGGTATCTGAGTGGCTTAAAAGTACAAGAAAACACTTCAAAAGTGACGTTTCTGAAGAATTTTAACAGTTTTCTTGTATCTACGAACGCCAGAATGCATAAAACTGACCTAAACGTCTCCTTTTCCTATTCTGAGTCGATTCTACATGCTTTAAGTGTGTTTGGTGGCTCAGAACCATCAAAAAACGTTGAAATATAGTTCAAATTCAATAAAAATCGACAAAAATACAGTTTCTAGCTAAAATTTGATGGTTTCGTTGCACTTTCCGAGCCCGTAGGGTATCTGAGTGGCTTAAAAGTACAAGAAAACACTTCAAAAGTGACGTTTCTGAAGAATTTTAACAGTTTTCTTGTATCTACGAACGCCAGAATGCATAAAATTGACCTAAACGTCTCCTTTTCCTATTCTGAGTCGATTCTGCATGCTTTAAGTGTGTTTGGTGGCTCAGAACCATCAAAAAACGTTGAAATATAGTTCAAATTCAATAAAAATCGACAAAAATACAGTTTCTAGCTAAAATTTGATGGTTTCGTTGCACTTTCCGAGCCCGTAGGGTATCTGAGTGGCTTAAAAGTACAAGAAAACACTTCAAAAGTGACGTTTCTGAAGAATTTTAACAGTTTTCTTGTATCTACGAACGCCAGAATGCATAAAATTGACCTAAACGTCTCCTTTTCCTATTCTGAGTCGATTCTGCATGCTTTAAGTGTGTTTGGTGGCTCAGAACCATCAAAAAACGTTGAAATATAGTTCAAATTCAATAAAAATCGACAAAAATACAGTTTCTAGCTAAAATTTGATGGTTTCGTTGCACTTTCCGAGCCCGTAGGGTATCTGAGTGGCTTAAAAGTACAAGAAAACACTTCAAAATTGACGTTTCTGAAGAATTTTAACAGTTTTCTTGTATCTACGAACGCCAGAATGCATAAAATTGACCTAAACGTCTCCTTTTCCTATTCTGAGTCGATTCTGCATGCTTTAAGTGTGTTTGGTGGCTCAGAACCATCAAAAAACGTTGAAATATAGTTCAAATTCAATAAAAATCGACAAAAATACAGTTTCTAGCAAAAGTTTGATGGTTTCGTTGCACTTTCCGAGCCCGTAGGGTATCTGAGTGGCTTAAAAGTACAAGAAAACACTTCAAAAGTGACGTTTCTGAAGAATTTTAACAGTTTTCTTGTATCTACGAACGCCAGAATGCATAAAATTGACCTAAACGTCTCCTTTTCCTATTCTGAGTCGATTCTGCATGCTTTAAGTGTGTTTGGTGGCTCAGAACCATCAAAAAACGTTGAAATATAGTTCAAATTCAATAAAAATCGACAAAAATACAGTTTCTAGCTAAAATTTGATGGTTTCGTTGCACTTTCCGAGCCCGTAGGGTATCTGAGTGGCTTAAAAGTACAAGAAAACACTTCAAAAGTGACGTTTCTGAAGAATTTTAACAGTTTTCTTGTATCTACGAACGCCAGAATGCATAAAATTGACCTAAACGTCTCCTTTTCCTATTCTGAGTCGATTCTGCATGCTTTAAGTGTGTTTGGTGGCTCAGAACCATCAAAAAACGTTGAAATATAGTTCAAATTCAATAAAAATCGACAAAAATACAGTTTCTAGCTAAAATTTGATGGTTTCGTTGCACTTTCCGAGCCCGTAGGGTATCTGAGTGGCTTAAAAGTACAAGAAAACACTTCAAAAGTGACGTTTCTGAAGAATTTTAACAGTTTTCTTGTATCTACGAACGCCAGAATGCATAAAATTGACCTAAACGTCTCCTTTTCCTATTCTGAGTCGATTCTGCATGCTTTAAGTGTGTTTGGTGGCTCAGAACCATCAAAAAACGTTGAAATATAGTTCAAATTCAATAAAAATCGACAAAAATACAGTTTCTAGCTAAAATTTGATGGTTTCGTTGCACTTTCCGAGCCCGTAGGGTATCTGAGTGGCTTAAAAGTACAAGAAAACACTTCAAAAGTGACGTTTCTGAAGAATTTTAACAGTTTTCTTGTATCTACGAACGCCAGAATGCATAAAATTGACCTAAACGTCTCCTTTTCCTATTCTGAGTCGATTCTGCATGCTTTAAGTGTGTTTGGTGGCTCAGAACCATCAAAAAACGTTGAAATATAGTTCAAATTCAATAAAAATCGACAAAAATACAGTTTCTAGCTAAAATTTGATGGTTTCGTTGCACTTTCCGAGCCCGTAGGGTATCTGAGTGGCTTAAAAGTACAAGAAAACACTTCAAAAGTGACGTTTCTGAAGAATTTTAACAGTTTTCTTGTATCTACGAACGCCAGAATGCATAAAATTGACCTAAACGTCTCCATTTCCTATTCAGAGTCGATTCTGCATGCTTTAAGTGTGTTTGGTGGCTCAGAACCATCAAAAAACGTTGAAATATAGTTCAAATTCAATAAAAATCGACAAAAATACAGTTTCTAGCTAAAATTTGATGGTTTCGTTGCACTTTCCGAGCCCGTAGGGTATCTGAGTGGCTTAAAAGTACAAGAAAACACTTCAAAAGTGACGTTTCTGAAGAATTTTAACAGTTTTCTTGTATCTACGAACGCCAGAATGCATAAAATTGACCTAAACGTCTCCTTTTCCTATTCTGAGTCGATTCTGCATGCTTTAAGTGTGTTTGGTGGCTCAGAACCATCAAAAAACGTTGAAATATAGTTCAAATTCAATGAAAATCGACAAAAATACAGTTTCTAGCTAAAATTTGATGGTTTCGTTGCACTTTCCGAGCCCGTAGGGTATCTGAGTGGCTTAAAAGTACAAGAAAACACTTCAAAAGTGACGTTTCTGAAGAATTTTAACAGTTTTCTTGTATCTACGAACGCCAGAATGCATAAAATTGACCTAAACGTCTCCTTTTCCTATTCTGAGTCGATTCTGCATGCTTTAAGTGTGTTTGGTGGCTCAGAACCATCAAAAAACGTTGAAATATAGTTCAAATTCAATAAAAATCGACAAAAATACAGTTTCTAGCTAAAATTTGATGGTTTCGTTGCACTTTCCGAGCCCGTAGGGTATCTGAGTGGCTTAAAAGTACAAGAAAACACTTCAAAAGTGACGTTTCTGAAGAATTTTAACAGTTTTCTTGTATCTACGAACGCCAGAATGCATAAAATTGACCTAAACGTCTCGTTTTCCTATTCTGAGTCGATTCTGCATGCTTTAAGTGTGTTTGGTGGCTCAGAACCATCAAAAAACGTTGAAATATAGTTCAAATTCAATAAAAATCGACAAAAATACAGTTTCTAGCTAAAATTTGATGGTTTCGTTGCACGTTCCGAGCCCGTAGGGTATCTGAGTGGCTTAAAAGTACAAGAAAACACTTCAAAAGTGACGTTTCTGAAGAATTTTAACAGTTTTCTTGTATCTACGAACGCCAGAATGCATAAAATTGACCTAAACGTCTCCTTTTCCTATTCTGAGTCGATTCTGCATGCTTTAAGTGTGTTTGGTGGCTCAGAACCATCAAAAAACGTTGAAATATAGTTCAAATTCAATAAAAATCGACAAAAATACAGTTTCTAGCTAAAATTTGATGGTTTCGTTGCACTTTCCGAGCCCGTAGGGTATCTGAGTGGCTTAAAAGTACAAGAAAACACTTCAAAAGTGACGTTTCTGAAGAATTTTAACAGTTTTCTTGTATCTACGAACGCCAGAATGCATAAAATTGACCTAAACGTCTCCTTTTCCTATTCTGAGTCGATTCTGCATGCTTTAAGTGTGTTTGGTGGCTCAGAACCATCAAAAAACGTTGAAATATAGTTCAAATTCAATAAAAATCGACAAAAATACAGTTTCTAGCTAAAATTTGATGGTTTCGTTGCACTTTCCGAGCCCGTAGGGTATCTGAGTGGCTTAAAAGTACAAGAAAACACTTCAAAAGTGACGTTTCTGAAGAATTTTAACAGTTTTCTTGTATCTACGAACGCCAGAATGCATAAAATTGACCTAAACGTCTCCTTTTCCTATTCTGAGTCGATTCTGCATGCTTTAAGTGTGTTTGGTGGCTCAGAACCATCAAAAAACTTTGAAATATAGTTCAAATTCAATAAAAATCGACAAAAATACAGTTTCTAGCTAAAATTTGATGGTTTCGTTGCACTTTCCGAGCCCGTAGGGTATCTGAGTGGCTTAAAAGTACAAGAAAACACTTCAAAAGTGACGTTTCTGAAGAATTTTAACAGTTTTCTTGTATCTACGAACGCCAGAATGCATAAAATTGACCTAAACGTCTCCTTTTCCTATTCTGAGTCGATTCTGCATGCTTTAAGTGTGTTTTGGTGGCTCAGAACCATCAAAAAACGTTGAAATATAGTTCAAATTCAATAAAAATCGACAAAAATACAGTTTCTAGCTAAAATTTGATGGTTTCGTTGCACTTTCCGAGCCCATAGGGTATCTGAGTGGCTTAAAAGTACAAGAAAACACTTCAAAAGTGACGTTTCTGAAGAATTTTAACAGTTTTCTTGTATCTACGAACGCCAGAATGCATAAAATTGACCTAAACGTCTCCTTTTCCTATTCTGAGTCGATTCTGCATGCTTTAAGTGTGTTTGGTGGCTCAGAACCATCAAAAAACGTTGAAATATAGTTCAAATTCAATAAAAATCGACAAAAATACAGTTTCTAGCTAAAATTTGATGGTTTCGTTGCACTTTCCGAGCCCGTAGGGTATCTGAGTCGTTTAAAAGTACAAGAAAACACTTCAAAAGTGACGTTTCTGAAGAATTTTAACAGTTTTCTTGTATCTACGAACGCCAGAATGCATAAAATTGACCTAAACGTCTCCTTTTCCTATTCTGAGTCGATTCTGCATGCTTTAAGTGTGTTTGGTGGCTCAGAACCATCAAAAAACGTTGAAATATAGTTCAAATTCAATAAAAATCGACAAAAATACAGAGTCTAGCTAAAATTTGATGGTTTCGTTGCACTTTCCGAGCCCGTAGGGTATCTGAGTGGCCTAAAAGTACAAGAAAACACTTCAAAAGTGACGTTTCTGAAGAATTTTAACAGTTTTCTTGTATCTACGAACGCCAGAATGCATAAAATTGACCTAAACGTCTCCTTTTCCTATTCTGAGTCGATTCTGCATGCTTTAAGTGTGTTTGGTGGCTCAGAACCATCAAAAAACGTTGAAATATAGTTCAAATTCAATAAAAATCGACAAAAATACAGTTTCTAGCTAAAATTTGATGGTTTCGTTGCACTTTCCGAGCCCGTAGGGTATCTGAGTGGCTTAAAAGTACAAGAAAACACTTCAAAAGTGACGTTTCTGAAGAATTTTAACAGTTTTCTTGTATCTACGAACGCCAGAATGCATAAAATTGACCTAAACGTCTCCTTTTCCTATTCTGAGTCGATTCTGCATGCTTTAAGTGTGTTTGGTGGCTCAGAACCATCAAAAAACGTTGAAATATAGTTCAAATTCAATAAAAATCGACAAAAATACAGTTTCTAGCTAAAATTTGATGGTTTCGTTGCACTTTCAGAGCCCGTAGGGTATCTGAGTGGCTTAAAAGTACAAGAAAACACTTCAAAAGTGGCGTTTCTGAAGAATTTTAACAGTTTTCTTGTATCTACGAACGCCAGAATGCATAAAATTGACCTAAACGTCTCCTTTTCCTATTCTGAGTCGATTCTGCATGCTTTAAGTGTGTTTGGTGGCTCAGAACCACCAAAAAACGTTGAAATATAGTTCAAATTCAATAAAAATCGACAAAAATACAGTTTCTAGCTAAAATTTGATGGTTTCGTTGCACTTTCCGAGCCCGTAGGGTATCTGAGTGGGTTAAAAGTACAAGAAAACACTTCAAAAGTGACGTTTCTGAAGAATTTTAACAGTTTTCTTGTATCTACGAACGCCAGAATGCATAAAATTGACCTAAACGTCTCCTTTTCCTATTCTGAGTCGATTCTGCATGCTTTAAGTGTGTTTGGTGGCTCAGAACCATCAAAAAACGTTGAAATATAGTTCAAATTCAATAAAAATCGACAAAAATACAGTTTCTAGCTAAAATTTGATGGTTTCGTTGCACTTTCCGAGCCCGTAGGGTATCTGAGTGGCTTAAAAGTACAAGAAAACACTTCAAAAGTGATGTTTCTGAAGAATTTTAACAGTTTTCTTGTATCTACGAACGCCAGAATGCATAAAATTGACCTAAACGTCTCCTTTTCCTATTCTGAGTCGATTCTGCATGCTTTAAGTGTGTTTGGTGGCTCAGAACCATCAAAAAACGTTGAAATATAGTTCAAATTCAATAAAAATCGACAAAAATACAGTTTCTAGCTAAAATTTGATGGTTTCGTTGCACTTTCCGAGCCCGTAGGGTATCTGAGTGGCTTAAAAGTACAAGAAAACACTTCAAAAGTGACGTTTCTGAAGAATTTTAACAGTTTTCTTGTATCTACGAACGCCAGAATGCATAAAATTGACCTAAACGTCTCCTTTTCCTATTCTGAGTCGATTCTGTATGCTTTAAGTGTGTTTGGTGGCTCAGAACTATCAAAAAACGTTGAAATATAGTTCAAATTCAATAAAAATCGACAAAAATACAGTTTCTAGCTAAAATTTGATGGTTTCGTTGCACTTTCCGAGCCCGTAGGGTATCTGAGTGGCTTAAAAGTACAAGAAAACACTTCAAAAGTGACGTTTCTGAAGAATTTTAACAGTTTTCTTGTATCTACGAACGCCAGAATGCATAAAATTGACCTAAACGTCTCCTTTTCCTATTCTGAGTCGATTCTGCATGCTTTAAGTGTGTTTGGTGGCTCAGAACCATCAAAAAACGTTGAAATATAGTTCAAATTCAATAAAAATCGACAAAAATACAGTTTCTAGCTAAAATTTGATGGTTTCGTTGCACTTTCCGAGCCCGTAGGGTGTCTGAGTGGCTTAAAAGTACAAGAAAACACTTCAAAAGTGACGTTTCTGAAGAATTTTAACAGTTTTCTTGTATCTGCGAACGCCAGAATGCATAAAATTGACCTAAACGTCTCCTTTTCCTATTCTGAGTCGATTCTGCATGCTTTAAGTGTGTTTGGTGGCTCAGAACCATCAAAAAACGTTGAAATATAGTTCAAATTCAATAAAAATCGACAAAAATACAGTTTCTAGCTAAAATTTGATGGTTTCGTTGCACTTTCCGAGCCCGTAGGGTATCTGAGTGGCTTAAAAGTACAAGAAAACACTTCAAAAGTGACGTTTCTGAAGAATTTTAACAGTTTTCTTGTATCTACGAACGCCAGAATGCATAAAATTGACCTAAACGTCTCCTTTTCCTATTCTGAGTCGATTCTGAATGCTTTAAGTGTGTTTGGTGGCTCAGAACCATCAAAAAACGTTGAAATATAGTTCAAATTCAATAAAAATCGACAAAAATACAGTTTCTAGCTAAAATTTGATGGTTTCGTTGCACTTTCCGAGCCCGTAGGGTATCTGAGTGGCTTAAAAGTACAAGAAAACACTTCAAAAGTGACGTTTCTGAAGAATTTTAACAGTTTTCTTGTATCTACGAACGCCAGAATGCATAAAATTGACCTAAACGTCTCCTTTTCCTATTCTGAGTCGATTCTGCATGCTTTAAGTGTGTTTGGTGGCTCAGAACCATCAAAAAACGTTGAAATATAGTTCAAATTCAATAAAAATCGACAAAAATACAGTTTCTAGCTAAAATTTGATGGTTTCGTTGCACTTTCCGAGCCCGTAGGGTATCTGAGTGGCTTAAAAGTACAAGAAAACACTTCAAAAGTGACGTTTCTGAAGAATTTTAACAGTTTTCTTGTATCTACGAACGCCAGAATGCATAAAATTGACCTAAACGTCTCCTTTTCCTATTCGGAGTCGATTCTGCATGCTTTAAGTGTGTTTGGTGGCTCAGAACCATCAAAAAACGTTGAAACATAGTTCAAATTCAATAAAAATCGACAAAAATACAGTTTCTAGCTAAAATTTGACGGTTTCGTTGCACTTTCCGAGCCCGTAGGGTATCTGAGTGGCTTAAAAGTACAAGAAAACACTTCAAAAGTGGCGTTTCTGAAGAATTTTAACAGTTTTCTTGTATCTACGAACGCCAGAATGCATAAAATTGACCTAAACGTCTCCTTTTCCTATTCTGAGTCGATTCTGCATGCTTTAAGTGTGTTTGGTGGCTCAGAACCATCAAAAAACGTTGAAATATAGTTCAAATTCAATAAAAATCGACAAAAATACAGTTTCTAGCTAAAATTTGATGGTTTCGTTGCACTTTCCGAGCCCGTAGGGTATCTGAGTGGGTTAAAAGTACAAGAAAACACTTCAAAAGTGACGTTTCTGAAGAATTTTAACAGTTTTCTTGTATCTACGAACGCCAGAATGCATAAAATTGACCTAAACGTCTCCTTTTCCTATTCTGAGTCGATTCTGCATGCTTTAAGTGTGTTTGGTGGCTCAGAACCATCAAAAAACGTTGAAATATAGTTCAAATTCAATAAAAATCGACAAAAATACAGTTTCTAGCTAAAATTTGATGGTTTCGTTGCACTTTCCGAGCCCGTAGGGTATCTGAGTGGCTTAAAAGTACAAGAAAACACTTCAAAAGTGACGTTTCTGAAGAATTTTAACAGTTTTCTTGTATCTACGAACGCCAGAATGCATAAAATTGACCTAAACGTCTCCTTTTCCTATTCTGAGTCGATTCTGCATGCTTTAAGTGTGTTTGGTGGCTCAGAACCATCAAAAAACGTTGAAATATAGTTCAAATTCAATAAAAATCGACAAAAATACAGTTTCTAGCTAAAATTTGATGGTTTCGTTGCACTTTCCGAGCCCGTAGGGTATCTGAGTGGCTTAAAAGTACAAGAAAACACTTCAAAAGTGACGTTTCTGAAGAATTTAACAGTTTTCTTGTATCTACGAACGCCAGAATGCATAAAATTGACCTAAACGTCTCCTTTTCCTATTCTGAGTCGATTCTGCATGCTTTAAGTGTGTTTGGTGGCTCAGAACCATCAAAAAACGTTGAAATATAGTTCAAATTCAATAAAAATCGACAAAAATACAGTTTCTAGCTAAAATTTGATGGTTTCGTTGCACTTTCCGAGCCCGTTGGGTATCTGAGTGGCTTAAAAGTACAAGAAAACACTTCAAAAGTGACGTTTCTGAAGAATTTTAACAGTTTTCTTGTATCTACGAACGCCAGAATGCATAAAATTGACCTAAACGTCTCCCTTTCCTATTCTGAGTCGATTCTGCATGCTTTAAGTGTGTTTGGTGGCTCAGAACCATCAAAAAACGTTGAAATATAGTTCAAATTCAATAAAAATCGACAAAAATACAGTTTCTAGCTAAAATTTGATGGTTTCGTTGCACTTTCCGAGCCCGTAGGGTATCTGAGTGGCTTAAAAGTACAAGAAAACACTTCAAAAGTGACGTTTCTGAAGAATTTTAACAGTTTTCTTGTATCTACGAACGCCAGAATGCATAAAACTGACCTAAACGTCTCCTTTTCCTATTCTGAGTCGATTCTACATGCTTTAAGTGTGTTTGGTGGCTCAGAACCATCAAAAAACGTTGAAATATAGTTCAAATTCAATAAAAATCGACAAAAATACAGTTTCTAGCTAAAATTTGATGGTTTCGTTGCACTTTCCGAGCCCGTAGGGTATCTGAGTGGCTTAAAAGTACAAGAAAACACTTCAAAAGTGACGTTTCTGAAGAATTTTAACAGTTTTCTTGTATCTACGAACGCCAGAATGCATAAAATTGACCTAAACTTCTCCTTTTCCTATTCTGAGTCGATTCTGCATGCTTTAAGTGTGTTTGGTGGCTCAGAACCATCAAAAAACGTTGAAATATAGTTCAAATTCAATAAAAATCGACAAAAATACAGTTTCTAGCTAAAATTTGATGGTTTCGTTGCACTTTCCGAGCCCGTAGGGTATCTGAGTGGCTTAAAAGTACAAGAAAACACTTCAAAAGTGACGTTTCTGAAGAATTTTAACAGTTTTCTTGTATCTACGAACGCCAGAATGCATAAAATTGACCTAAACGTCTCCTTTTCCTATTCTGAGTCGATTCTGCATGCTTTAAGTGTGTTTGGTGGCTCAGAACCATCAAAAAACGTTGAAATATAGTTCAAATTCAATAAAAATCGACAAAAATACAGTTTCTAGCTAAAATTTGATGGTTTCGTTGCACTTTCCGAGCCCGTAGGGTATCTGAGTGGCTTAAAAGTACAAGAAAACACTTCAAAATTGACGTTTCTGAAGAATTTTAACAGTTTTCTTGTATCTACGAACGCCAGAATGCATAAAATTGACCTAAACGTCTCCTTTTCCTATTCTGAGTCGATTCTGCATGCTTTAAGTGTGTTTGGTGGCTCAGAACCATCAAAAAACGTTGAAATATAGTTCAAATTCAATAAAAATCGACAAAAATACAGTTTCTAGCAAAAATTTGATGGTTTCGTTGCACTTTCCGAGCCCGTAGGGTATCTGAGTGGCTTAAAAGTACAAGAAAACACTTCAAAAGTGACGTTTCTGAAGAATTTTAACAGTTTTCTTGTATCTACGAACGCCAGAATGCATAAAATTGACCTAAACGTCTCCTTTTCCTATTCTGAGTCGATTCTGCATGCTTTAAGTGTGTTTGGTGGCTCAGAACCATCAAAAAACGTTGAAATATAGTTCAAATTCAATAAAAATCGACAAAAATACAGTTTCTAGCTAAAATTTGATGGTTTCGTTGCACTTTCCGAGCCCGTAGGGTATCTGAGTGGCTTAAAAGTACAAGAAAACACTTCAAAAGTGACGTTTCTGAAGAATTTTAACAGTTTTCTTGTATCTACGAACGCCAGAATGCATAAAATTGACCTAAACGTCTCCTTTTCCTATTCTGAGTCGATTCTGCATGCTTTAAGTGTGTTTGGTGGCTCAGAACCATCAAAAAACGTTGAAATATAGTTCAAATTCAATAAAAATCGACAAAAATACAGTTTCTAGCTAAAATTTGATGGTTTCGTTGCACTTTCCGAGCCCGTAGGGTATCTGAGTGGCTTAAAAGTACAAGAAAACACTTCAAAAGTGACGTTTCTGAAGAATTTTAACAGTTTTCTTGTATCTACGAACGCCAGAATGCATAAAATTGACCTAAACGTCTCCTTTTCCTATTCTGAGTCGATTCTGCATGCTTTAAGTGTGTTTGGTGGCTCAGAACCATCAAAAAACGTTGAAATATAGTTCAAATTCAATAAAAATCGACAAAAATACAGTTTCTAGCTAAAATTTGATGGTTTCGTTGCACTTTCCGAGCCCGTAGGGTATCTGAGTGGCTTAAAAGTACAAGAAAACACTTCAAAAGTGACGTTTCTGAAGAATTTTAACAGTTTTCTTGTATCTACGAACGCCAGAATGCATAAAATTGACCTAAACGTCTCCTTTTCCTATTCTGAGTCGATTCTGCATGCTTTAAGTGTGTTTGGTGGCTCAGAACCATCAAAAAACGTTGAAATATAGTTCAAATTCAATAAAAATCGACAAAAATACAGTTTCTAGCTAAAATTTGATGGTTTCGTTGCACTTTCCGAGCCCGTAGGGTATCTGAGTGTCTTAAAAGTACAAGAAAACACTTCAAAAGTGACGTTTCTGAAGAATTTTAACAGTTTTCTTGTATCTACGAACGCCAGAATGCATAAAATTGACCTAAACGTCTCCTTTTCCTATTCTGAGTCGATTCTGCATGCTTTAAGTGTGTTTGGTGGCTCAGAACCATCAAAAAACGTTGAAATATAGTTCAAATTCAATAAAAATCGACAAAAATACAGTTTCTAGCTAAAATTTGATGGTTTCGTTGCACTTTCCGAGCCCGTAGGGTATCTGAGTGGCTTAAAAGTACAAGAAAACACTTCAAAAGTGACGTTTCTGAAGAATTTTAACAGTTTTCTTGTATCTACGAACGCCAGAATGCATAAAATTGACCTAAACGTCTCCTTTTCCTATTCTGAGTCGATTCTGCATGCTTTAAGTGTGTTTGGTGGCTCAGAACCATCAAAAAACGTTGAAATATAGTTCAAATTCAATAAAAATCGACAAAAATACTGTTTCTAGCTAAAATTTGATGGTTTCGTTGCACTTTCCGAGCCGTAGGGTATCTGAGTGGCTTAAAAGTACAAGAAAACACTTCAAAAGTGACGTTTCTGAAGAATTTTAACAGTTTTCTTGTATCTACGAACGCCAGAATGCATAAAATTGACCTAAACGTCTCCTTTTCCTATTCTGAGTCGATTCTGCATGCTTTAAGTGTGTTTGGCGGCTCAGAACCATCAAAAAACGTTGAAATATAGTTCAAATTCAATAAAAATCGACAAAAATACAGTTTCTAGCTAAAATTTGATGGTTTCGTTGCACTTTCCGAGCCCGTAGGGTATCTGAGTGGCTTAAAAGTACAAGAAAACACTTCAAAAGTGACGTTTCTGAAGAATTTTAACAGTTTTCTTGTATCTACGAACGCCAGAATGCATAAAATTGACCTAAACGTCTCCTTTTCCTATTCTGAGTCGATTCTGCATGCTTTAAGTGTGTTTGGTGGCTCAGAACCATCAAAAAACGTTGAAATATAGTTCAAATTCAATAAAAATCGACAAAAATACAGTTTCTAGCTAAAATTTGATGGTTTCGTTGCACTTTCCGAGCCCGTAGGGTATCTGAGTGGCTTAAAAGTACAAGAAAACACTTCAAAAGTGACGTTTCTGAAGAATTTTAACAGTTTTCTTGTATCTACGAACGCCAGAATGCATAAAATTGACCTAAACGTCTCCTTTTCCTATTCTGAGTCGATTCTGCATGCTTTAAGTGTGTTTGGTGGCTCAGAACCATCAAAAAACGTTGAAATATAGTTCAAATTCAATAAAAATCGACAAAAATACAGTTTCTAGCTAAAATTTGATGGTTTCGTTGCACTTTCCGAGCCCGTAGGGTATCTGAGTGGCTTAAAAGTACAAGAAAACACTTCAAAAGTGACGTTTCTGAAGAATTTTAACAGTTTTCTTGTATCTACGAACGCCAGAATGCATAAAATTGACCTAAACGTCTCCTTTTCCTATTCTGAGTCGATTCTGCATGCTTTAAGTGTGTTTGGTGGCTCAGAACCATCAAAAAACGTTGAAATATAGTTCAAATTCAATAAAAATCGACAAAAATACAGTTTCTAGCTAAAATTTGATGGTTTCGTTGCACTTTCCGAGCCCGTAGGGTATCTGAGTGGCTTAAAAGTACAAGAAAACACTTCAAAAGTGACGTTTCTGAAGAATTTTAACAGTTTTCTTGTATCTACGAACGCCAGAATGCATAAAATTGACCTAAACGTCTCCTTTTCCTATTCTGAGTCGATTCTGCATGCTTTAAGTGTGTTTGGTGGCTCAGAACCATCAAAAAACGTTGAAATATAGTTCAAATTCAATAAAAATCGACAAAAATACAGTTTCTAGCTAAAATTTGATGGTTTCGTTGCACTTTCCGAGCCCGTAGGGTATCTGAGTGGCTTAAAAGTACAAGAAAACACTTCAAAAGTGACGTTTCTGAAGAATTTTAACAGTTTTCTTGTATCTACGAACGCCAGAATGCATAAAATTGACCTAAACGTCTCCTTTTCCTATTCTGAGTCGATTCTGCATGCTTTAAGTGTGTTTGGTGGCTCAGAACCATCAAAAAACGTTTAAATATAGTTCAAATTCAATAAAAATCGACAAAAATACAGTTTCTAGCTAAAATTTGATGGTTTCGTTGCACTTTCCGAGCCCGTAGGGTATCTGAGTGGCTTAAAAGTACAAGAAAACACTTCAAAAGTGACGTTTCTGAAGAATTTTAACAGTTTTCTTGTATCTACGAACGCCAGAATGCATAAAATTGACCTAAACGTCTCCTTTTCCTATTCTGAGTCGATTCTGCATGCTTTAAGTGTGTTTGGTGGCTCAGAACCATCAAAAAACGTTGAAATATAGTTCAAATTCAATAAAAATCGACAAAAATACAGTTTCTAGCTAAAATTTGATGGTTTCGTTGCACTTTCCGAGCCCGTAGGGTATCTGAGTGGCTTAAAAGTACAAGAAAACACTTCAAAAGTGACGTTTCTGAAGAATTTTAACAGTTTTCTTGTATCTACGAACGCCAGAATGCATAAAATTGACCTAAACGTCTCCTTTTCCTATTCTGAGTCGATTCTGCATGCTTTAAGTGTGTTTGGTGGCTCAGAACCATCAAAAAACGTTGAAATATAGTTCAAATTCAATAAAAATCGACAAAAATACAGTTTCTAGCTAAAATTTGATGGTTTCGTTGCACTTTCCGAGCCCGTAGGGTATCTGAGTGGCTTAAAAGTACAAGAAAACACTTCAAAAGTGACGTTTCTGAAGAATTTTAACAGTTTTCTTGTATCTACGAACGCCAGAATGCATAAAATTGACCTAAACGTCTCCTTTTCCTATTCTGAGTCGATTCTGCATGCTTTAAGTGTGTTTGGTGGCTCAGAACCATCAAAAAACGTTGAAATATAGTTCAAATTCAATAAAAATCGACAAAAATACAGTTTCTAGCTAAAATTTGATGGTTTCGTTGCACTTTCCGAGCCCGTAGGGTATCTGAGTGGCTTAAAAGTACAAGAAAACACTTCAAAAGTGACGTTTCTGAAGAATTTTAACAGTTTTCTTGTATCTACGAACGCCAGAATGCATAAAATTGACCTAAACGTCTCCTTTTCCTATTCTGAGTCGATTCTGCATGCTTTAAGTGTGTTTGGTGGCTCAGAACCATCAAAAAACGTTGAAATATAGTTCAAATTCAATAAAAATCGACAAAAATACAGTTTCTAGCTAAAATTTGATGGTTTCGTTGCACTTTCCGAGCCCGTAGGGTATCTGAGTGGCTTAAAAGTACAAGAAAACACTTCAAAAGTGACGTTTCTGAAGAATTTTAACAGTTTTCTTGTATCTACGAACGCCAGAATGCATAAAATTGACCTAAACGTCTCCTTTTCCTATTCTGAGTCGATTCTGCATGCTTTAAGTGTGTTTGGTGGCTCAGAACCATCAAAAAACGTTGAAATATAGTTCAAATTCAATAAAAATCGACAAAAATACAGATTCTAGCTAAAATTTGATGGTTTCGTTGCACTTTCCGAGCCCGTTGGGTATCTGAGTGGTTTAAAAGTACAAGAAAACACTTCAAAAGTGACGTTTCTGAAGAATTTTAACAGTTTTCTTGTATCTACGAACGCCAGAATGCATAAAATTGACCTAAACGTCTCCTTTTCCTATTCTGAGTCGATTCTGCATGCTTTAAGTGTGTTTGGTGGCTCAGAACCATCAAAAAACGTTGAAATATAGTTCAAATTCAATAAAAATCGACAAAAATACAGAGTCTAGCTAAAATTTGATGGTTTCGTTGCACTTTCCGAGCCCGTAGGTTATCTGAGTGGCTTAAAAGTACAAGAAAACACTTCAAAAGTGACGTTTCTGAAGAATTTTAACAGTTTTCTTGTATCTACGAACGCCAGAATGCATAAAATTGACCTAAACGTCTCCTTTTCCTATTCTGAGTCGATTCTGCATGCTTTAAGTGTGTTTGGTGGCTCAGAACCATCAAAAAACGTTGAAATATAGTTCAAATTCAATAAAAATCGACAAAAATACAGTTTCTAGCTAAAATTTGATGGTTTCGTTGCACTTTCCGAGCCCGTAGGGTATCTGAGTGGCTTAAAAGTACAAGAAAACACTTCAAAAGTGACGTTTCTGAAGAATTTTAACAGTTTTCTTGTATCTACGAACGCCAGAATGCATAAAATTGACCTAAACGTCTCCTTTTCCTATTCTGAGTCGATTCTGCATGCTTTAAGTGTGTTTGGTGGCTCAGAACCATCAAAAAACGTTGAAATATAGTTCAAATTCAATAAAAATCGACAAAAATACAGTTTCTAGCTAAAATTTGATGGTTTCGTTGCACTTTCAGAGCCCGTAGGGTATCTGAGTGGCTTAAAAGTACAAGAAAACACTTCAAAAGTGGCGTTTCTGAAGAATTTTAACAGTTTTCTTGTATCTACGAACGCCAGAATGCATAAAATTGACCTAAACGTCTCCTTTTCCTATTCTGAGTCGATTCTGCATGCTTTAAGTGTGTTTGGTGGCTCAGAACCACCAAAAAACGTTGAAATATAGTTCAAATTCAATAAAAATCGACAAAAATACAGTTTCTAGCTAAAATTTGATGGTTTCGTTGCACTTTCCGAGCCCGTAGGGTATCTGAGTGGGTTAAAAGTACAAGAAAACACTTCAAAAGTGACGTTTCTGAAGAATTTTAACAGTTTTCTTGTATCTACGAACGCCAGAATGCATAAAATTGACCTAAACGTCTCCTTTTCCTATTCTGAGTCGATTCTGCATGCTTTAAGTGTGTTTGGTGGCTCAGAACCATCAAAAAACGTTGAAATATAGTTCAAATTCAATAAAAATCGACAAAAATACAGTTTCTAGCTAAAATTTGATGGTTTCGTTGCACTTTCCGAGCCCGTAGGTTATCTGAGTGGCTTAAAAGTACAAGAAAACACTTCAAAAGTGACGTTTCTGAAGAATTTTAACAGTTTTCTTGTATCTACGAACGCCAGAATGCATAAAATTGACCTAAACGTCTCCTTTTCCTATTCTGAGTCGATTCTGCATGCTTTAAGTGTGTTTGGTGGCTCAGAACCATCAAAAAACGTTGAAATATAGTTCAAATTCAATAAAAATCGACAAAAATACAGTTTCTAGCTAAAATTTGATGGTTTCGTTGCACTTTCCGAGCCCGTAGGGTATCTGAGTGGCTTAAAAGTACAAGAAAACACTTCAAAAGTGACGTTTCTGAAGAATTTTAACAGTTTTCTTGTATCTACGAACACCAGAATGCATAAAATTGACCTAAACGTCTCCTTTTCCTATTCTGAGTCGATTCTGCATGCTTTAAGTGTGTTTGGTGGCTCAGAACCATCAAAAAACGTTGAAATATAGTTCAAATTCAATAAAAATCGACAAAAATACAGTTTCTAGCTAAAATTTGATGGTTTCGTTGCACTTTCCGAGCCCGTAGGGTATCTGAGTGGCTTAAAAGTACAAGAAACACTTCAAAAGTGACGTTTCTGAAGAATTTTAACAGTTTTCTTGTATCTACGAACGCCAGAATGCATAAAATTGACCTAAACGTCTCCTTTTCCTATTCTGAGTCGATTCTGCATGCTTTAAGTGTGTTTGGTGGCTCAGAACCATCAAAAAACGTTGAAATATAGTTCAAATTCAATAAAAATCGACAAAAATACAGTTTCTAGCTAAAATTTGATGGTTTCGTTGCACTTTCCGAGCCCGTAGGGTATCTGAGTGGCTTAAAAGTACAAGAAAACACTTCAAAAGTGACGTTTCTGAAGAATTTTAACAGTTTTCTTGTATCTACGAACGCCAGAATGCATAAAATTGACCTAAACGTCTCCTTTTCCTATTCTGAGTCGATTCTGCATGCTTTAAGTGTGTTTGGTGGCTCAGAACCATCAAAAAACGTTGAAATATAGTTCAAATTCAATAAAAATCGACAAAAATACAGAGTCTAGCTAAAATTTGATGGTTTCGTTGCACTTTCCGAGCCCGTAGGTTATCTGAGTGGCTTAAAAGTACAAGAAAACACTTCAAAAGTGACGTTTCTGAAGAATTTTAACAGTTTCTTGTATCTACGAACGCCAGAATGCATAAAATTGACCTAAACGTCTCCTTTTCCTATTCTGAGTCGATTCTGCATGCTTTAAGTGTGTTTGGTGGCTCAGAACCATCAAAAAACGTTGAAATATAGTTCAAATTCAATAAAAATCGACAAAAATACAGTTTCTAGCTAAAATTTGATGGTTTCGTTGCACTTTCCGAGCCCGTAGGGTATCTGAGTGGCTTAAAAGTACAAGAAAACACTTCAAAAGTGACGTTTCTGAAGAATTTTAACAGTTTTCTTGTATCTACGAACGCCAGAATGCATAAAATTGACCTAAACGTCTCCTTTTCCTATTCTGAGTCGATTCTGCATGCTTTAAGTGTGTTTGGTGGCTCAGAACCATCAAAAAACGTTGAAATATAGTTCAAATTCAATAAAAATCGACAAAAATACAGTTTCTAGCTAAAATTTGATGGTTTCGTTGCACTTTCAGAGCCCGTAGGGTATCTGAGTGGCTTAAAAGTACAAGAAAACACTTCAAAAGTGGCGTTTCTGAAGAATTTTAACAGTTTTCTTGTATCTACGAACGCCAGAATGCATAAAATTGACCTAAACGTCTCCTTTTCCTATTCTGAGTCGATTCTGCATGCTTTAAGTGTGTTTGGTGGCTCAGAACCACCAAAAAACGTTGAAATATAGTTCAAATTCAATAAAAATCGACAAAAATACAGTTTCTAGCTAAAATTTGATGGTTTCGTTGCACTTTCCGAGCCCGTAGGGTATCTGAGTGGTTAAAAGTACAAGAAAACACTTCAGAAGTGACGTTTCTGAAGAATTTTAACAGTTTTCTTGTATCTACGAACGCCAGAATGCATAAAATTGACCTAAACGTCTCCTTTTCCTATTCTGAGTCGATTCTGCATGCTTTAAGTGTGTTTGGTGGCTCAGAACCATCAAAAAACGTTGAAATATAGTTCAAATTCAATAAAAATCGACAAAAATACAGTTTCTAGCTAAAATTTGATGGTTTCGTTGCACTTTCCGAGCCCGTAGGGTATCTGAGTGGCTTAAAAGTACAAGAAAACACTTCAAAAGTGACGTTTCTGAAGAATTTTAACAGTTTTCTTGTATCTACGAACGCCAGAATGCATAAAATTGACCTAAACGTCTCCTTTTCCTATTCTGAGTCGATTCTGCATGCTTTAAGTGTGTTTGGTGGCTCAGACCATCAAATTTTAGCTAGAAACTGTATTTTTGTCGATTTTTATTGAATTTGAACTATATTTCAACGTTTTTTGATGGTTCTGAGCCACCAAGCACACTTAAAGCATGCAGAATCGACTCAGAATAGGAAAAGGAGACGTTTAGGTCAATTTTATGCATTCTGGCGTTCGTAGATACAAGAAAACTGTTAAAATTCTTCAGAAACGTCACTTTTGAAGTGTTTTCTTGTACTTTTAAGCCACTCAGATACCCTACGGGCTCGGAAAGTGCAAAGAAACCATCAAATTTTAGCTAGAAACTGTATTTTTGTCGATTTTTATTGAATTTGAACTATATTTCAACGTTTTTTGATGGTTCTGAGCCACCAAACACACTTAAAGCATGCAGAATCGACTCAGAATAGGAAAAGGAGACGTTTAGGTCAATTTTATGCATTCTGGCGTTCGTAGATACAAGAAAACTGTTAAAATTCTTCAGAAACGTCACTTTTGAAGTGTTTTCTTGTACTTTTAAGCCACTCAGATAACCTACGGGCTCGGAAAGTGCAACGAAACTATCAAATTTTAGCTAGAAACTGTATTTTTGTCGATTTTTATTGAATTTGAACTATATTTCAACGTTTTTTGATGGTTCTGAGCCACCAAACACACTTAAAGCATGCAGAATCGACTCAGAATAGGAAAAGGAGACGTTTAGGTCAATTTTATGCATTCTGGCGTTCGTAGATACAAGAAAACTGTTAAAATTCTTCAGAAACGTCACTTTTGAAGTGTTTTCTTGTACTTTTAAGCCACTCAGATACCCTACGGGCTCGGAAAGTGCAACGAAACCATCAAATTTTAGCTAGAAACTGTATTTTTGTCGATTTTGATTGAATTTGAACTATATTTCAACGTTTTTTGATGGTTCTGAGCCACCAAACACACTTAAAGCATGCAGAATCGACTCAGAATAGGAAAAGGAGACGTTTAGGTCAATTTTATGCATTCTGGCGTTCGTAGATACAAGAAAACTGTTAAAATTCTTCAGAAACGTCACTTTTGAAGTGTTTTCTTGTACTTTTAAGCCACTCAGATACCCTACGGGCTCGGAAAGTGCAACGAAACCATCAAATTTTAGCTAGAAACTGTATTTTTGTCGATTTTTATTGAATTTGAACTATATTTCAAGTTTTTTGATGGTTCTGAGCCACCAAACACACTTAAAGCATGCAGAATCGACTCAGAATAGGAAAAGGAGACGTTTAGGTCAATTTTATGCATTCTGGCGTTCGTAGATACAAGAAAACTGTTAAAATTCTTCAGAAACGTCACTTTTGAAGTGTTTTCTTGTACTTTTAAGCCACTCAGATACCCTACGGGCTCGGAAAGTGCAACGAAACCATCAAATTTTAGCTAGAAACTGTATTTTTGTCGATTTTTATTGAATTTGAACTATATTTCAACGTTTTTTGATGGTTCTGAGCCACCAAACATACTTAAAGCATGCAGAATCGACTCAGAATAGGAAAAGGAGACGTTTAGGTCAATTTTATGCATTCTGGCGTTCGTAGATACAAGAAAACTGTTAAAATTCTTCAGAAACGTCACTTTTGAAGTGTTTTCTTGTACTTTTAAGCCACTCAGATACCCTACGGGCTCGGAAAGTGCAACGAAACCATCAAATTTTAGCTAGAAACTGTATTTTTGTCGATTTTTATTGAATTTGAACTATATTTCAACGTTTTTTGATGGTTCTGAGCCACCAAACACACTTAAAGCATGCAGAATCGACTCAGAATAGGAAAAGGAGACGTTTAGGTCAATTTTATGCATTCTGGCGTTCGTAGATACAAGAAAACTGTTAAAATTCTTCAGAAACGTCACTTTTGAAGTGTTTTCTTGTACTTTTAAGCCACTCAGATATCCTACGGGCTCGGAAAGTGCAACGAAACCATCAAATTTTAGCTAGAAACTGTATTTTTGTCGATTTTTATTGAATTTGAACTATATTTCAACGTTTTTTGATGGTTCTGAGCCACCAAACACACTTAAAGCATGCAGAATCGACTCAGAATAGGAAAAGGAGACGTTTAGGTCAATTTTATGCATTCTGGCGTTCGTAGATACAAGAAAATTGTTAAAATTCTTCAGAAACGTCACTTTTGAAGTGTTTTCTTGTACTTTTAAGCCACTCAGATACCCTACGGGCTCGGAAAGTGCAACGAAACCATCAAATTTTAGCTAGAAACTGTATTTTTGTCGATTTTTATTGAATTTGAACTATATTTCAACGTTTTTTGATGGTTCTGAGCCACCAAACACACTTAAAGCATGCAGAATCGACTCAGAATAGGAAAAGGAGACGTTTAGGTCAATTTTATGCATTCTGGCGTTCGTAGATACAAGAAAACTGTTAAAATTCTTCAGAAACGTCACTTTTGAAGTGTTTTCTTGTACTTTTAAGCCACTCAGATACCCTATGGGCTCGGAAAGTGCAACGAAACCATCAAATTTTAGCTAGAAACTGTATTTTTGTCGATTTTTATTGAATTTGAACTATATTTCAACGTTTTTTGATGGTTCTGAGCCACCAAACACACTTAAAGCATGCAGAATCGACTCAGAATAGGAAAAGGAGACGTTTAGGTCAATTTTATGCATTCTGGCGTTCGTAGATACAAGAAAACTGTTAAAATTCTTCAGAAACGTCACTTTTGAAGTGTTTTCTTGTACTTTTAAGCCACTCAGATACCCTACGGGCTCGGAAAGTGCAACGAAACCATCAAATTTTAGCTAGAAACTGTATTTTTGTCGATTTTTATTGAATTTGAACTATATTTCAACGTTTTTTGATGGTTCTGAGCCACCAAACACACTTAAAGCATGCAGAATCGACTCAGAATAGGAAAAGGAGACGTTTAGGTCAATTTTATGCATTCTGGCGTTCGTAGATACAAGAAAACTGTTAAAATTCTTCAGAAACGTCACTTTTGAAGTGTTTTCTTGTACTTTTAAGCCACTCAGATACCCTACGGGCTCGGAAAGTGCAACGAAACCATCAAATTTTAGCTAGAAACTGTATTTTTGTCGATTTTTATTGAATTTGAACTATATTTCAACGTTTTTTGATGGTTCTGAGCCACCAAACACACTTAAAGCATGCAGAATCGACTCCGAATAGGAAAAGGAGACGTTTAGGTCAATTTTATGCATTCTGGCGTTCGTAGATACAAGAAAACTGTTAAAATTCTTCAGAAACGTCACTTTTGAAGTGTTTTCTTGTACTTTTAAGCCACTCAGATACCCTACGGGCTCGGAAAGTGCAACGAAACCATCAAATTTTAGCTAGAAACTGTATTTTTGTCGATTTTTATTGAATTTGAACTATATTTCAACGTTTTTTGATGGTTCTGAGCCACCAAACACACTTAAAGCATGCAGAATCGACTCAGAATAGGAAAAGGAGACGTTTAGGTCAATTTTATGCATTCTGGCGTTCGTAGATACAAGAAAACTGTTAAAATTCTTCAGAAACGTCACTTTTGAAGTGTTTTCTTGTACTTTTAAGCCACTCAGATACCCTACGGGCTCGGAAAGTGCAACGAAACCATCAAATTTTAGCTAGAAACTGTATTTTTGTCGATTTTTATTGAATTTGAACTATATTTCAACGTTTTTTGATGGTTCTGAGCCACCAAACACACTTAAAGCATGCAGAATCGACTCAGAATAGGAAAAGGAGACGTTTAGGTCAATTTTATGCATTCTGGCGTTCGTAGATACAAGAAAACTGTTAAAATTCTTCAGAAACGTTACTTTTGAAGTGTTTTCTTGTACTTTTAAGCCACTCAGATACCCTACGGGCTCGGAAAGTGCAACGAAACCATCAAATTTTAGCTAGAAACTGTATTTTTGTCGATTTTTATTGAATTTGAACTATATTTCAACGTTTTTTGATGGTTCTGAGCCACCAAACACACTTAAAGCATGCAGAATCGACTCAGAATAGGAAAAGGAGACGTTTAGGTCAATTTTATGCATTCTGGCGTTCGTAGATACAAGGAAACTGTTAAAATTCTTCAGAAACGTCACTTTTGATGTGTTTTCTTGTACTTTTAAGCCACTCAGATACCCTACGGGCTCGGAAAGTGCAACGAAACCATCAAATTTTAGCTAGAAACTGTATTTTTGTCGATTTTTATTGAATTTGAACTATATTTCAACGTTTTTTGATGGTTCTGAGCCACCAAACACACTTAAAGCATGCAGAATCGACTCAGAATAGGAAAAGGAGACGTTTAGGTCAATTTTATGCATTCTGGCGTTCGTAGATACAAGAAAACTGTTAAAATTCTTCAGAAACGTCACTTTTGAAGTGTTTTCTTGTACTTTTAAGCCACTCAGATACCCTACGGGCTCGGAAAGTGCAACGAAACCATCAAATTTTAGCTAGAAACTGTATTTTTGTCGATTTTTATTGAATTTGAACTATATTTCAACGTTTTTTGATGGTTCTGAGCCACCAAACACACTTAAAGCATGCAGAATCGACTCAGAATAGGAAAAGGAGACGTTTAGGTCAATTTTATGCATTCTGGCGTTCGTAGATACAAGAAAACTGTTAAAATTCTTCAGAAACGTCACTTTTGAAGTGTTTTCTTGTACTTTTAAGCCACTCAGATACCCTACGGGCTCGGAAAGTGCAACGAAACCATCAAATTTTAGCTAGAAACTGTATTTTTGTCGATTTTTATTGAATTTGAACTATATTTCAACGTTTTTTGATGGTTCTGAGCCACCAAACACACTTAAAGCATGCAGAATCGACTCAGAATAGGAAAAGGAGACGTTTAGGTCAATTTTATGCATTCTGGCGTTCGTAGATACAAGAAAACTGTTAAAATTCTTCAGAAACATCACTTTTGAAGTGTTTTCTTGTACTTTTAAGCCACTCAGATACCCTACGGGCTCGGAAAGTGCAACGAAACCATCAAATTTTAGCTAGAAACTGTTTTTTTGTCGATTTTTATTGAATTTGAACTATATTTCAACGTTTTTTGATGGTTCTGAGCCACCAAACACACTTAAAGCATGCAGAATCGACTCAGAATAGGAAAAGGAGACGTTTAGGTCAATTTTATGCATTCTGGCGTTCGTAGATACAAGAAAACTGTTAAAATTCTTCAGAAACGTCACTTTTGAAGTGTTTTCTTGTACTTTTAAGCCACTCAGATACCCTACGGGCTCGGAAAGTGCAACGAAACCATCAAATTTTAGCTAGAAACTGTATTTTTGTCGATTTTTATTGAATTTGAACTATATTTCAACGTTTTTTGATGGTTCTGAGCCACCAAACACACTTAAAGCATGCAGATTCGACTCAGAATAGGAAAAGGAGACGTTTAGGTCAATTTTATGCATTCTGGCGTTCGTAGATACAAGAAAACTGTTAAAATTCTTCAGAAACGTCACTTTTGAAGTGTTTTCTTGTACCTTTAAGCCACTCAGATACCCTACGGGCTCGGAAAGTGCAACGAAACCATCAAATTTCAGCTAGAAACTGTATTTTTGTCGATTTTTATTGAATTTGAACTATATTTCAACGTTTTTTGATGGTTCTGAGCCACCAAACACACTTAAAGCATGCAGAATCGACTCAGAATAGGAAAAGGAGACGTTTAGGTCAATTTTATGCATTCTGGCGTTCGTAGATACAAGAAAACTGTTAAAATTCTTCAGAAACGTCACTTTTGAAGTGTTTTCTTGTACTTTTAAGCCACTCAGATACCCTACGGGCTCGGAAAGTGCAACGAAACCATCAAATTTTAGCTAGGAACTGTATTTTTGTCGATTTTTATTGAATTTGAACTATATTTCAACGTTTTTTGATGGTTCTGAGCCACCAAACACACTTAAAGCATGCAGAATCGACTCAGAATAGGAAAAGGAGACGTTTAGGTCAATTTTATGCATTCTGGCGTTCGTAGATACAAGAAAACTGTTAAAATTCTTCAGAAACGTCACTTTTGAAGTGTTTTCTTGTACTTTTAAGCCACTCAGATACCCTACGGGTTCGGAAAGTGCAACGAAACCATCAAATTTTAGCTAGAAACTGTATTTTTGTCGATTTTTATTGAATTTGAACTATATTTCAACGTTTTTTGATGGTTCTGAGCCACCAAACACACTTAAAGCATGCAGAATCGACTCAGAATAGGAAAAGGAGACGTTTAGGTCAATTTTATGCATTCTGGCGTTCGTAGATACAAGAAAACTGTTAAAATTCTTCAGAAACGTCACTTTTGAAGTGTTTTCTTGTACTTTTAAGCCACTCAGATACGCTACGGGCACGGAAAGTGCAACGAAACCATCAAATTTTAGCTAGAAACTGTATTTTTGTCGATTTTTATTGAATTTGAACTATATTTCAACGTTTTTTGATGGTTCTGAGCCACCAAACACACTTAAAGCATGCAGAATCGACTCAGAATAGGAAAAGGAGACGTTTAGGTCAATTTTATGCATTCTGGCGTTCGTAGATACGAGAAAACTGTTAAAATTCTTCAGAAACGTCACTTTTGAAGTGTTTTCTTGTACTTTTAAGCCACTCAGATACCCAACGGGCTCGGAAAGTGCAACGAAACCATCAAATTTTAGCTAGAAACTGTATTTTTGTCGATTTTTATTGAATTTGAACTATATTTCAACGTTTTTTGATGGTTCTGAGCCACCAAACACACTTAAAGCATGCAGAATCGACTCAGAATAGGAAAAGGAGACGTTTAGGTCAATTTTATGCATTCTGGCGTTCGTAGATACAAGAAAACTGTTAAAATTCTTCAGAAACGTCACTTTTGAAGTGTTTTCTTGTATTTTTAAGCCACTCAGATACCCTACGGGCTCGGAAAGTGCAACGAAACCATCAAATTTTAGCTAGAAACTGTATTTTTGTCGATTTTTATTGAATTTGAACTATATTTCAACGTTTTTTGATGGTTCTGAGCCACCAAACACACTTAAAGCATGCAGAATCGACTCAGAATAGGAAAAGGAGACGTTTAGGTCAATTTTATTCATTCTGGCGTTCGTAGATACAAGAAAACTGTTAAAATTCTTCAGAAACGTCACTTTTGAAGTGTTTTCTTGTACTTTTAAGCCACTCAGATACCCTACGGGCTCGGAAAGTGCAACGAAACCATCAAATTTTAGCTAGAAACTGTATTTTTGTCGATTTTTATTGAATTTGAACTATATTTCAACGTTTTTTGATGGTTCTGAGCCACCAAACACACTTAAAGCATGCAGAATCGACTCAGAATAGGAAAAGGAGACGTTTAGGTCAATTTTATGCATTCTGGCGTTCGTAGATACAAGAAAACTGTTAAAATTCTTCAGAAACGTCACTTTTGAAGTGTTTTCTTGTACTTTTAAGCCACTCAGATACCCTACGGGCTCGGAAAGTGCAACGAAACCATCAAATTTTAGCTAGAAACTGTATTTTTGTCGATTTTTATTGGATTTGAACTATATTTCAACGTTTTTTGATGGTTCTGAGCCACCAAACACACTTAAAGCATGCAGAATCGACTCAGAATAGGAAAAGGAGACGTTTAGGTCAATTTTATGCATTCTGGCGTTCGTAGATACAAGAAAACTGTTAAAATTCTTCAGAAACGTCACTTTTGAAGTGTTTTCTTGTACTTTTAAGCCACTCAGATACCCTACGGGCTCGGAAAGTGCAACGAAACCATCAAATTTTAGCTAGAAACTGTATTTTTGTCGATTTTTATTGAATTTGAACTATATTTCAACGTTTTTTGATGGTTCTGAGCCACCAAACACACTTAAAGCATGCAGAATCGACTCAGAATAGGAAAAGGAGACGTTTAGGTCAATTTTATGCATTCTGGCGTTCGTAGATACAAGAAAACTGTTAAAATTCTTCAGAAACGTCACTTTTGAAGTGTTTTCTTGTACTTTTAAGCCACTCAGATACCCTACGGGCTCGGAAAGTGCAACGAAACCATCAAATTTTAGCTAGAAACTGTATTTTTGTCGATTTTTATTGAATTTGAACTATATTTCAACGTTTTTTGATGGTTCTGAGCCACCAAACACACTTAAAGCATGCAGAATCGACTCAGAATAGGAAAAGGAGACGTTTAGGTCAATTTTATGCATTCTGGCGTTCGTAGATACAAGAAAACTGTTAAAATTCTTCAGAAACGTCACTTTTGAAGTGTTTTCTTGTACTTTTAAGCCACTCAGATACCCTACGGGCTCGGAAAGTGCAACGAAACCATCAAATTTTAGCTAGAAACTGTATTTTTGTCGATTTTTATTGAATTTGAACTATATTTCAACGTTTTTTGATGGTTCTGAGCCACCAAACACACTTAAAGCATGCAGAATCGACTCAGAATAGGAAAAGGAGACGTTTAGGTCAATTTTATGCATTCTGGCGTTCGTAGATACAAGAAAACTGTTAAAATTCTTCAGAAACGTCACTTTTGAAGTGTTTTCTTGTACTTTTAAGCCACTCAGATACCCTACGGGCTCGGAAAGTGCAACGAAACCATCAAATTTTAGCTAGAAACTGTATTTTTGTCGATTTTTATTGAATTTGAACTATATTTCAACGTTTTTTGATGGTTCTGAGCCACCAAACACACTTAAAGCATGCAGAATCGACTCAGAATAGGAAAAGGAGACGTTTAGGTCAATTTTATGCATTCTGGCGTTCGTAGATACAAGAAAACTGTTAAAATTCTTCAGAAACGTCACTTTTGAAGTGTTTTCTTGTACTTTTAAGCCACTCAGATACCCTACGGGCTCGGAAAGTGCAACGAAACCATCAAATTTTAGCTAGAAACTGTATTTTTGTCGATTTTTATTGAATTTGAACTATATTTCAACGTTTTTTGATGGTTCTGAGCCACCAAACACACTTAAAGCATGCAGAATCGACTCAGAATAGGAAAAGGAGACGTTTAGGTCAATTTTATGCATTCTGGCGTTCGTAGATACAAGAAAACTGTTAAAATTCTTCAGAACGTCACTTTTGAAGTGTTTTCTTGTACTTTTAAGCCACTCAGATACCCTACGGGCTCGGAAAGTGCAACGAAACCATCAAATTTTAGCTAGAAACTGTATTTTTGTCGATTTTTATTGAATTTGAACTATATTTCAACGTTTTTTGATGGTTCTGAGCCACCAAACACACTTAAAGCATGCAGAATCGACTCAGAATAGGAAAAGGAGACGTTTAGGTCAATTTTATGCATTCTGGCGTTCGTAGATACAAGAAAACTGTTAAAAATTCTTCAGAAACGTCACTTTTGAAGTGTTTTCTTGTACTTTTAAGCCACTCAGATATCCCTACGGGCTCGGAAAGTGCAACGAAACCATCAAATTTTAGCTAGAAACTGTATTTTTGTCGATTTTTATTGAATTTGAACTATATTTCAACGTTTTTTGATGGTTCTGAGCCACCAAACACACTTAAAGCATGCAGAATCGACTCAGAATAGGAAAAGGAGACGTTTAGGTCAATTTTATGCATTCTGGCGTTCGTAGATACAAGAAAACTGTTAAAATTCTTCAGAAACGTCACTTTTGAAGTGTTTTCTTGTACTTTTAAGCCACTCAGATACCCTACGGGCTCGGAAAGTGCAACGAAACCATCAAATTTTAGCTAGAAACTGTATTTTTGTCGATTTTTATTGAATTTGAACTATATTTCAACGTTTTTTGATGGTTCTGAGCCACCAAACACACTTAAAGCATGCAGAATCGACTCAGAATAGGAAAAGGAGACGTTTAGGTCAATTTTATGCATTCTGGCGTTCGTAGATACAAGAAAACTGTTAAAATTCTTCAGAAACGTCACTTTTGAAGTGTTTTCTTGTACTTTTAAGCCACTCAGATACCCTACGGGCTCGGAAAGTGCAACGAAACCATCAAATTTTAGCTAGAAACTGTATTTTTGTCGATTTTTATTGAATTTGAACTATATTTCAACGTTTTTTGATGGTTCTGAGCCACCAAACACACTTAAAGCATGCAGAATCGACTCAGAATAGGAAAAGGAGACGTTTAGGTCAATTTTATGCATTCTGGCGTTCGTAGATACAAGAAAACTGTTAAAATTCTTCAGAAACGTCACTTTTGAAGTGTTTTCTTGTACTTTTAAGCCACTCAGATACCCTACGGGCTCGGAAAGTGCAACGAAACCATCAAATTTTAGCTAGAAACTGTATTTTTGTCGATTTTTATTGAATTTGAACTATATTTCAACGTTTTTTGATGGTTCTGAGCCACCAAACACACTTAAAGCATGCAGAATCGACTCAGAATAGGAAAAGGAGACGTTTAGGTCAATTTTATGCATTCTGGCGTTCGTAGATACAAGAAAACTGTTAAAATTCTTCAGAACGTCACTTTTGAAGTGTTTTCTTGTACTTTTAAGCCACTCAGATACCCTACGGGCTCGGAAAGTGCAACGAAACCATCAAATTTTAGCTAGAAACTGTATTTTTGTCGATTTTTATTGAATTTGAACTATATTTCAACGTTTTTTGATGGTTCTGAGCCACCAAACACACTTAAAGCATGCAGAATCGACTCAGAATAGGAAAAGGAGACGTTTAGGTCAATTTTATGCATTCTGGCGTTCGTAGATACAAGAAAACTGTTAAAATTCTTCAGAAACGTCACTTTTGAAGTGTTTTCTTGTACTTTTAAGCCACTCAGATAACCTACGGGCTCGGAAAGTGCAACGAAACCATCAAATTTTAGCTAGAAACTGTATTTTTGTCGATTTTTATTGAATTTGAACTATATTTCAACGTTTTTTGATGGTTCTGAGCCACCAAACACACTTAAAGCATGCAGAATCGACTCAGAATAGGAAAAGGAGACGTTTAGGTCAATTTTATGCATTCTGGCGTTCGTAGATACAAGAAAACTGTTAAAATTCTTCAGAAACGTCACTTTTGAAGTGTTTTCTTGTACTTTTAAGCCACTCAGATACCCGACGGGCTCGGAAAGTGCAACGAAACCATCAAATTTTAGCTAGAAACTGTATTTTTGTCGATTTTTATTGAATTTGAACTATATTTCAACGTTTTTTGATGGTTCTGAGCCACCAAAACACCTTAAAGCATGCAGAATCGACTCAGAATAGGAAAAGGAGACGTTTAGGTCAATTTTATGCATTCTGGCGTTCGTAGATACAAGAAAACTGTTAAAATTCTTCAGAAACGTCACTTTTGAAGTGTTTTCTTGTACTTTTAAGCCACTCAGATACCCGACGGGCTCGGAAAGTGCAACGAAACCATCAAATTTTAGCTAGAAACTGTATTTTTGTCGATTTTTATTGAATTTGAACTATATTTCAACGTTTTTTGATGGTTCTGAGCCACCAAACACACTTAAAGCATGCAGAATCGACTCAGAATAGGAAAAGGAGACGTTTAGGTCAATTTTATGCATTCTGGCGTTCGTAGATACAAGAAAACTGTTAAAATTCTTCAGAAACGTCACTTTTGAAGTGTTTTCTTGTACTTTTAAGCCACTCAGATACCCTACGGGCTCGGAAAGTGCAACGAAACCATCAAATTTTAGCTAGAAACTGTATTTTTGTCGATTTTTATTGAATTTGAACTATATTTCAACGTTTTTTGATGGTTCTGAGCCACCAAACACACTTAAAGCATGCAGAATCGACTCAGAATAGGAAAAGGAGACGTTTAGGTCAATTTTATGCATTCTGGCGTTCGTAGATACAAGAAAACTGTTAAAATTCTTCAGAAACGTCACTTTTGAAGTGTTTTCTTGTACTTTTAAGCCACTCAGATACCCTACGGGCTCGGAAAGTGCAACGAAACCATCAAATTTTAGCTAGAAACTGTATTTTTGTCGATTTTTATTGAATTTGAACTATATTTCAACGTTTTTTGATGGTTCTGAGCCACCAAACACACTTAAAGCATGCAGAATCGACTCAGAATAGGAAAAGGAGACGTTTAGGTCAATTTTATGCATTCTGGCGTTCGTAGATACAAGAAAACTGTTAAAATTCTTCAGAAACGTCACTTTTGAAGTGTTTTCTTGTACTTTTAAGCCACTCAGATACCCTACGGGTTCGGAAAGTGCAACGAAACCATCAAATTTTAGCTAGAAACTGTATTTTTGTCGATTTTTATTGAATTTGAACTATATTTCAACGTTTTTTGATGGTTCTGAGCCACCAAACACACTTAAAGCATGCAGAATCGACTCAGAATAGGAAAAGGAGACGTTTAGGTCAATTTTATGCATTCTGGCGTTCGTAGATACAAGAAAACTGTTAAAATTCTTCAGAAACGTCACTTTTGAAGTGTTTTCTTGTACTTTTAAGCCACTCTGATACCCAACGGGCTCGGAAAGTGCAACGAAACCATCAAATTTTAGCTAGAAACTGTATTTTTGTCGATTTTTATTGAATTTGAACTATATTTCAACGTTTTTTGATGGTTCTGAGCCACCAAACACACTTAAAGCATGCAGAATCGACTCAGAATAGGAAAAGGAGACGTTTAGGTCAATTTTATGCATTCTGGCGTTCGTAGATACGAGAAAACTGTTAAAATTCTTCAGAAACGTCACTTTTGAAGTGTTTTCTTGTACTTTTAAGCCACTCAGATACCCTACGGGCTCGGAAAGTGCAACGAAACCATCAAATTTTAGCTAGAAACTGTATTTTTGTCGATTTTTATTGAATTTGAACTATATTTCAACGTTTTTTGATGGTTCTGAGCCACTAAACACACTTAAAGCATGCAGAATCGACTCAGAATAGGAAAAGGAGACGTTTAGGTCAATTTTATGCATTCTGGCGTTCGTAGATACAAGAAAACTGTTAAAATTCTTCAGAAACGTCACTTTTGAAGTGTTTTCTTGTACTTTTAAGCCACTCAGATACCCTACGGGCTCGGAAAGTGCAACGAAACCATCAAATTTTAGCTAGAAACTGTATTTTTGTCGATTTTTATTGAATTTGAACTATATTTCAACGTTTTTTGATGGTTCTGAGCCACCAAACACACTTAAAGCATGCAGAATTGACTCAGAATAGGAAAAGGAGACGTTTAGGTCAATTTTATGCATTCTGGCGTTCGTAGATACAAGAAAACTGTTAAAATTCTTCAGAAACGTCACTTTTGAAGTGTTTTCTTGTACTTTTAAGCCACTCAGATACCCTACGGGCTCGGAAAGTGCAACGAAACCATCAAATTTTAGCTAGAAACTGTATTTTTGTCGATTTTTATTGAATTTGAACTATATTTCAACGTTTTTTGATGGTTCTGAGCCACCAAACACACTTAAAGCATGCAGAATCGACTCAGAATAGGAAAAGGAGACGTTTAGGTCAATTTTATGCATTCTGGCGTTCGTAGATACAAGAAAACTGTTAAAATTCTTCAGAAACGTCACTTTTGAAGTGTTTTCTTGTACTTTTAAGCCACTCAGATACCCTACGGGCTCGGAAAGTGCAACGAAACCATCAAATTTTAGCTAGAAACTGTATTTTTGTCGATTTTTATTGAATTTGAACTATATTTCAACGTTTTTTGATGGTTCTGAGCCACCAAACACACTTAAAGCATGCAGAATCGACTCAGAATAGGAAAAGGAGACGTTTAGGTCAATTTTATGCATTCTGGCGTTCGTAGATACAAGAAAACTGTTAAAATTCTTCAGAAACGTCACTTTTGAAGTGTTTTCTTGTACTTTTAAGCCACTCAGATACCCTACGGGCTCGGAAAGTGCAACGAAACCATCAAATTTTAGCTAGATACTGTATTTTTGTCGATTTTTATTGAATTTGAACTATATTTCAACGTTTTTTGATGGTTCTGAGCCACCAAACACACTTAAAGCATGCAGAATCGACTCAGAATAGGAAAAGGAGACGTTTAGGTCAATTTTATGCATTCTGGCGTTCGTAGATACAAGAAAACTGTTAAAATTCTTCAGGAACGTCACTTTTGAAGTGTTTTCTTGTACTTTTAAGCCACTCAGATACCCTACGGGTTCGGAAAGTGCAACGAAACCATCAAATTTTAGCTAGAAACTGTATTTTTGTCGATTTTTATTGAATTTGAACTATATTTCAACGTTTTTTGATGGTTCTGAGCCACCAAACACACTTAAAGCATGCAGAATCGACTCAGAATAGGAAAAGGAGACGTTTAGGTCAATTTTATGCATTCTGGCGTTCGTAGATACAAGAAAACTGTTAAAATTCTTCAGAAACGTCACTTTTGAAGTGTTTTCTTGTACTTTTAAGCCACTCAGATACCCTACGGGCTCGGAAAGTGCAACGAAACCATCAAATTTTAGCTAGAAACTGTATTTTTGTCGATTTTTATTGAATTTGAACTATATTTCAACGTTTTTTGATGGTTCTGAGCCACCAAACACACTTAAAGCATGCAGAATCGACTCAGAATAGGAAAAGGAGACGTTTAGGTCAATTTTATGCATTCTGGCGTTCGTAGATACAAGAAAACTGTTAAAATTCTTCAGAAACGTCACTTTTGAAGTGTTTTCTTGTACTTTTAAGCCACTCAGATACCCTACGGGCTCGGAAAGTGCAACGAAACCATCAAATTTTAGCTAGAAACTGTATTTTTGTCGATTTTTATTGAATTTGAACTATATTTCAACGTTTTTTGATGGTTCTGAGCCACCAAACACACTTAAAGCATGCAGAATCGACTCAGAATAGAAAAAGGAGACGTTTAGGTCAATTTTATGCATTCTGCCGTTCGTAGATACAAGAAAACTGTTAAAATTCTTCAGAAACGTCACTTTTGAAGTGTTTTCTTGTACTTTTAAGCCACTCAGATACCCTACGGGCTCGGAAAGTGCAACGAAACCATCAAATTTTAGCTAGAAACTGTATTTTTGTCGATTTTTATTGAATTTGAACTATATTTCAACGTTTTTTGATGGTTCTGAGCCACCAAACACACTTAAAGCATGCAGAATCGACTCAGAATAGGAAAAGGAGACGTTTAGGTCAATTTTATGCATTCTGGCGTTCGTAGATACAAGAAAACTGTTAAAATTCTTCAGGAACGTCACTTTTGAAGTGTTTTCTTGTACTTTTAAGCCACTCAGATACCCTACGGGCTCGGAAAGTGCAACGAAACCATCAAATTTTAGCTAGAAATTGTATTTTTGTCGATTTTTATTGAATTTGAACTATATTTCAACGTTTTTTGATGGTTCTGAGCCACCAAACACACTTAAAGCATGCAGATTCGACTCAGAATAGGAAAAGGAGACGTTTAGGTCAATTTTATGCATTCTGGCGTTCGTAGATACAAGAAAACTGTTAAAATTCTTCAGAAACGTCACTTTTGAAGTGTTTTCTTGTACCTTTAAGCCACTCAGATACCCTACGGGCTCGGAAAGTGCAACGAAACCATCAAATTTCAGCTAGAAACTGTATTTTTGTCGATTTTTATTGAATTTGAACTATATTTCAACGTTTTTTGATGGTTCTGAGCCACCAAACACACTTAAAGCATGCAGAATCGACTCAGAATAGGAAAAGGAGACGTTTAGGTCAATTTTATGCATTCTGGCGTTCGTAGATACAAGAAAACTGTTAAAATTCTTCAGAAACGTCACTTTTGAAGTGTTTTCTTGTACTTTTAAGCCACTCAGATACCCTACGGGCTCGGAAAGTGCAACGAAACCATCAAATTTTAGCTAGAAACTGTATTTTTGTCGATTTTTATTGAATTTGAACTATATTTCAACGTTTTTTGATGGTTCTGAGCCACCAAACACACTTAAAGCATGCAGAATCGACTCAGAATAGGAAAAGGAGACGTTTAGGTCAATTTTATGCATTCTGGCGTTCGTAGATACAAGAAAACTGTTAAAATTCTTCAGAAACGTCACTTTTGAAGTGTTTTCTTGTACTTTTAAGCCA
>NW_026973222.1:0-25414 GCF_036711695.1 Zophobas morio | reverse complement strand
GAAACCATCAAATTTTAGCTAGAAACTGTATTTTTGTCGATTTTATTGAATTTGAACTATATTTCAACGTTTTTTGATGGTTCTGAGCCACCAAACACACTTAAAGCATGCAGAATCGACTCAGAATAGGAAAAGGAGACGTTTAGGTCAATTTTATGCATTCTGGCGTTCGTAGATACAAGAAAACTGTTAAAATTCTTCAGAAACGTCACTTTTGAAGTGTTTTCTTGTACTTTTAAGCCAATCAGATACCCTACGGGCTCGGAAAGTGCAACGAAACCATCAAATTTTAGCTAGAAACTGTATTTTTGTCGATTTTTATTGAATTTGAACTATATTTCAACGTTTTTTGATGGTTCTGAGCCACCAAACACACTTAAAGCATGCAGAATCGACTCAGAATAGGAAAAGGAGACGTTTAGGTCAATTTTATGCATTCTGGCGTTCGTAGATACAAGAAAACTGTTAAAATTCTTCAGAAGCGTCACTTTTGAAGTGTTTTCTTGTACTTTTAAGCCAATCAGATACCCTACGGGCTCGGAAAGTGCAACGAAACCATCAAATTTTAGCTAGAAACTGTATTTTTGTCGATTTTTATTGAATTTGAACTATATTTCAACGTTTTTTGATGGTTCTGAGCCACCAAACACAACTTAAAGCATGCAGAATCGACTCAGAATAGGAAAAGGAGACGTTTAGGTCAATTTTATGCATTCTGGCGTTCGTAGATACAAGAAAACTGTTAAAATTCTTCAGAAACGTCACTTTTGAAGTGTTTTCTTGTACTTTTAAGCCAATCAGATACCCTACGGGCTCGGAAAGTGCAACGAAACCATCAAATTTTAGCTAGAAACTGTATTTTTGTCGATTTTTATTGAATTTGAACTATATTTCAACGTTTTTTGATGGTTCTGAGCCACCAAACACACTTAAAGCATGCAGAATCGACTCAGAATAGGAAAAGGAGACGTTTAGGTCAATTTTATGCATTCTGGCGTTCGTAGCTACAAGAAAACTGATAAAATTCTTCAGAAACGTCACTTTTGAAGTGTTTTCTTGTACTTTTAAGCCAATCAGATACCCTACGGGCTCGGAAAGTGCAACGAAACCATCAAATTTTAGCTAGAAACTGTATTTTTGTCGATTTTTATTGAATTTGAACTATATTTCAACGTTTTTTGATGGTTCTGAGCCACCAAACACACTTAAAGCATGCAGAATCGACTCAGAATAGGAAAAGGAGACGTTTAGGTCAATTTTATGCATTCTGGCGTTCGTAGATACAAGAAAACTGTTAAAATTCTTCAGAAACGTCACTTTTGAAGTGTTTTCTTGTACTTTTAAGCCAATCAGATACCCCACGGGCTCGGAAAGTGCAACGAAACCATCAAATTTTAGCTAGAAACTGTATTTTTGTCGATTTTTATTGAATTTGAACTATATTTCAACGTTTTTTGATGGTTCTGAGCCACCAAACACACTTAAAGCATGCAGAATCGACTCAGAATAGGAAAAGGAGACGTTTAGGTCAATTTTATGCATTCTGGCGTTCGTAGATACAAGAAAACTGTTAAAATTCTTCAGAAACGTCACTTTTGAAGTGTTTTCTTGTACTTTTAAGCCAATCAGATACCCAACGGGCTCGGAAAGTGCAACGAAACCATCAAATTTTAGCTAGAAACTGTATTTTTGTCGATTTTTATTGAATTTGAACTATATTTCAACGTTTTTTGATGGTTCTGAGCCACCAAACACACTTAAAGCATGCAGAATCGACTCAGAATAGGAAAAGGAGACGTTTAGGTCAATTTTATGCATTCTGGCCTTCGTAGATACAAGAAAACTGTTAAAATTCTTCAGAAACGTCACTTTTGAAGTGTTTTCCTGTACTTTTAAGCCAATCAGATACCCTACGGGCTCGGAAAGTGCAACGAAACCATCAAATTTTAGCTAGAAACTGTATTTTTGTCGATTTTTATTGAATTTGAACTATATTTCAAAGTTTTTTGATGGTTCTGAGCCACCAAACACACTTAAAGCATGCAGAATCGACTCAGAATAGGAAAAGGAGACGTTTAGGTCAATTTTATGCATTCTGGCGTTCGTAGATACAAGAAAACTGTTAAAATTCTTCAGAAACGTCACTTTTGAAGTGTTTTCTTGTACTTTTAAGCCAATCAGATACCCTACGGGCTCGGAAAGTGCAACGAAACCATCAAATTTTAGCTAGAAACTGTATTTTTGTCGATTTTTATTGAATTTGAACTATATTTCAACGTTTTTTGATGGTTCTGAGCCACCAAACACACTTAAAGCATGCAGAATCGACTCAGAATAGGAAAAGGAGACGTTTAGGTCAATTTTATGCATTCTGGCGTTCGTAGATACAAGAAAACTGTTAAAATTCTTCAGAAACGTCACTTTTGAAGTGTTTTCTTGTACTTTTAAGCCAATCAGATACCCTACGGGCTCGGAAAGTGCAACGAAACCATCAAATTTTAGCTAGAAACTGTATTTTTGTCGATTTTTATTGAATTTGAACTATATTTCAACGTTTTTTGATGGTTCTGAGCCACCAAACACACTTAAAGCATGCAGAATCGACTCAGAATAGGAAAAGGAGACGTTTAGGTCAATTTTATGCATTCTGGCGTTCGTAGATACAAGAAAACTGTTAAAATTCTTCAGAAACGTCACTTTTGAAGTGTTTTCTTGTACTTTTAAGCCAATCAGATACCCTACGGGCTCGGAAAGTGCAACGAAACCATCAAATTTTAGCTAGAAACTGTATTTTTGTCGATTTTTATTGAATTTGAACTATATTTCAACGTTTTTTGATGGTTCTGAGCCACCAAACACACTTAAAGCATGCAGAATCGACTCAGAATAGGAAAAGGAGACGTTTAGGTCAATTTTATGCATTCTGGCGTTCGTAGATACAAGAAAACTGTTAAAATTCTTCAGAAACGTCACTTTTGAAGTGTTTTCTTGTACTTTTAAGCCAATCAGATACCCTACGGGCTCGGAAAGTGCAACGAAACCATCAAATTTTAGCTAGAAACTGTATTTTTGTCGATTTTTATTGAATTTGAACTATATTTCAACGTTTTTTGATGGTTCTGAGCCACCAAACACACTTAAAGCATGCAGAATCGACTCAGAATAGGAAAAGGAGACGTTTAGGTCAATTTTATGCATTCTGGCGTTCGTAGATACAAGAAAACTGTTAAAATTCTTCAGAAACGTCACTTTTGAAGTGTTTTCTTGTACTTTTAAGCCAATCAGATACCCTACGGGCTCGGAAAGTGCAACGAAACCATCAAATTTTAGCTAGAAACTGTATTTTTGTCGATTTTTATTGAATTTGAACTATATTTCAACGTTTTTTGATGGTTCTGAGCCACCAAACACACTTAAAGCATGCAGAATCGACTCAGAATAGGAAAAGGAGACGTTTAGGTCAATTTTATGCATTCTGGCGTTCGTAGATACAAGAAAACTGTTAAAATTCTTCAGAAACGTCACTTTTGAAGTGTTTTCTTGTACTTTTAAGCCAATCAGATACCCAACGGGCTCGGAAAGTGCAACGAAACCATCAAATTTTAGCTAGAAACTGTATTTTTGTCGATTTTTATTGAATTTGAACTATATTTCAACGTTTTTTGATGGTTCTGAGCCACCAAACACACTTAAAGCATGCAGAATCGACTCAGAATAGGAAAAGGAGACGTGTAGGTCAATTTTATGCATTCTGGCGTTCGTAGATACAAGAAAACTGTTAAAATTCTTCAGAAACGTCACTTTTGAAGTGTTTTCTTGTACTTTTAAGCCAATCAGATACCCTACGGGCTCGGAAAGTGCAACGAAACCATCAAATTTTAGCTAGAAACTGTATTTTTGTCGATTTTTATTGAATTTGAACTATATTTCAACGTTTTTTGATGGTTCTGAGCCACCAAACACACTTAAAGCATGCAGAATCGACTCAGAATAGGAAAAGGAGACGTTTAGGTCAATTTTATGCATTCTGGAGTTCGTAGATACAAGAAAACTGTTAAAATTCTTCAGAAACGTCACTTTTGAAGTGTTTTCTTGTACTTTTAAGCCAATCAGATACCCTACGGGCTCGGAAAGTGCAACGAAACCATCAAATTTTAGCTAGAAACTGTATTTTTGTCGATTTTTATTGAATTTGAACTATATTTCAACGTTTTTTGATGGTTCTGAGCCACCAAACACACTTAAAGCATGCAGAATCGACTCAGAATAGGAAAAGGAGACGTTTAGGTCAATTTTATGCATTCTGGCGTTCGTAGATACAAGAAAACTGTTAAAATTCTTCAGAAACGTCACTTTTGAAGTGTTTTCTTGTACTTTTAAGCCAATCAGATACCCTACGGGCTCTGAAAGTGCAACGAAACCATCAAATTTTAGCTAGAAACTGTATTTTTGTCGATTTTTATTGAATTTGAACTATATTTCAACGTTTTTTGATGGTTCTGAGTCACCAAACACACTTAAAGCATGCAGAATCGACTCAGAATAGGAAAAGGAGACGTTTAGGTCAATTTTATGCATTCTGGCGTTCGTAGATACAAGAAAACTGTTAAAATTCTTCAGAAACGTCACTTTTGGAGTGTTTTCTTGTACTTTTAAGCCAATTAGAGACCCAACGGGCTCGGAAAGTGCAACGAAACCATCAAATTTTAGCTAGAAACTGTATTTTTGTCGATTTTTATTGAATTTGAACTATATTTCAACGTTTTTTGATGGTTCTGAGCCACCAAGCACACTTAAAGCATGCAGAATCGACTCAGAATAGGAAAAGGAGACGTTTAGGTCAATTTTATGCATTTTGGCGTTCGTAGATACAAGAAAACTGTTAAAATTCTTCAGAAACGTCACTTTTGAAGTGTTTTCTTGTACTTTTAAGCCAATCAGATACCCTGCGGGCTCGGAAAGTGCAACGAAACCATCAAATTTTAGCTAGAAACTGTATTTTTGTCGATTTTTATTGAATTTGAACTATATTTCAACGTTTTTTGATGGTTCTGAGCCACCAAACACACTTAAAGCATGCAGAATCGACTCAGAATAGGAAAAGGAGACGTTTAGGTCAATTTTATGCATTCTGGCGTTCGTGATACAAGAAAACTGTTAAAATTCTTCAGAAACGTCACTTTTGAAGTGTTTTCTTGTACTTTTAAGCCAATCAGACACCCTACGGGCTCGGAAAGTGCAACGAAACCATCAAATTTTAGCTAGAAACTGTATTTTTGTCGATTTTTATTGAATTTGAACTATATTTCAACGTTTTTTGATGGTTCTGAGCCACCAAACACACTTAAAGCATGCAGAATCGACTCAGAATAGGAAAAGGAGACGTTTAGGTCAATTTTATGCATTCTGGCGTTCGTAGATACAAGAAAACTGTTAAAATTCTTCAGAAACGTCACTTTTGAAGTGTTTTCTTGTACTTTTAAGCCAATCAGATACCCTACGGGCTCGGAAAGTGCAACGAAACCATCAAATTTTAGCTAGAAACTGTATTTTTGTCGATTTTTATTGAATTTGAACTATATTTCAACGTTTTTTGATGGTTCTGAGCCACCAAACACACTTAAAGCATGCAGAATCGACTCAGAATAGGAAAAGGAGACGTTTAGGTCAATTTTATGCATTCTGGAGTTCGTAGATACAAGAAAACTGTTAAAATTCTTCAGAAACGTCACTTTTGAAGTGTTTTCTTGTACTTTTAAGCCAATCAGATACCCTACGGGCTCGGAAAGTGCAACGAAACCATCAAATTTTAGCTAGAAACTGTATTTTTGTCGATTTTTATTGAATTTGAACTATATTTCAACGTTTTTTGATGGTTCTGAGCCACCAAACACACTTAAAGCATGCAGAATCGACTCAGAATAGGAAAAGGAGACGTTTAGGTCAATTTTATGCATTCTGGCGTTCGTAGATACAAGAAAACTGTTAAAATTCTTCAGAAACGTCACTTTTGAAGTGTTTTCTTGTACTTTTAAGCCAATCAGATACCCTACGGGCTCGGAAAGTGCAACGAAACCATCAAATTTTAGCTAGAAACTGTATTTTTGTCGATTTTTATTGAATTTGAACTATATTTCAACGTTTTTTGATGGTTCTGAGCCACCAAACACACTTAAAGCATGCAGAATCGACTCAGAATAGGAAAAGGAGACGTTTAGGTCAATTTTATGCATTCTGGCGTTCGTAGATACAAGAAAACTGTTAAAATTCTTCAGAAACGTCACTTTTGAAGTGTTTTCTTGTACTTTTAAGCCAATTAGATACCCTATGGGCTCGGAAAGTGCAACGAAACTATCAAATTTTAGCTAGAAACTGTATTTTTGTCGATTTTTATTGAATTTGAACTATATTTCAACGTTTTTTGATGGTTCTGAGCCACCAAACACACTTAAAGCATGCAGAATCGACTCAGAATAGGAAAAGGAGACGTTTAGGTCAATTTTATGCATTCTGGCGTTCGTAGATACAAGAAAACTGTTAAAATTCTTCAGAAACGTCACTTTTGAAGTGTTTTCTTGTACTTTTAAGCCAATCAGATACCCTACGGGCTCGGAAAGTGCAACGAAACCATCAAATTTTAGCTAGAAACTGTATTTTTGTCGATTTTTATTGAATTTGAACTATATTTCAACGTTTTTTGATGGTTCTGAGCCACCAAACACACTTAAAGCATGCAGAATCGACTCAGAATAGGAAAAGGAGACGTTTAGGTCAATTTTATGCATTCTGGCGTTCGTAGATACAAGAAAACTGTTAAAATTCTTCAGAAACGTCACTTTTGAAGTGTTTTCTTGTACTTTTAAGCCAATCAGATACCCTACGGGCTCGGAAAGTGCAACGAAACCATCAAATTTTAGCTAGAAACTGTATTTTTGTCGATTTTTATTGAATTTGAACTATATTTCAACGTTTTTTGATGGTTCTGAGCCACCAAACACACTTAAAGCATGCAGAATCGACTCAGAATAGGAAAAGGAGACGTTTAGGTCAATTTTATGCATTCTGGCGTTCGTAGATACAAGAAAACTGTTAAAATTCTTCAGAAACGTCACTTTTGAAGTGTTTTCTTGTACTTTTAAGCCAATCAGATACCCTACGGGCTCGGAAAGTGCAACGAAACCATCAAATTTTAGCTAGAAACTGTATTTTTGTCGATTTTTATTGAATTTGAACTATATTTCAACGTTTTTTGATGGTTCTGAGCCACCAAACACACTTAAAGCATGCAGAATCGACTCAGAATAGGAAAAGGAGACGTTTAGGTCAATTTTATGCATTCTGGCGTTCGTAGATACAAGAAAACTGTTAAAATTCTTCAGAAACGTCACTTTTGAAGTGTTTTCTTGTACTTTTAAGCCAATCAGATACCCTACGGGGCTCGGAAAGTGCAACGAAACCATCAAATTTTAGCTAGAAACTGTATTTTTGTCGATTTTTATTGAATTTGAACTATATTTCAACGTTTTTTGATGGTTCTGAGCCACCAAACACACTTAAAGCATGCAGAATCGACTCAGAATAGGAAAAGGAGACGTTTAGGTCAATTTTATGCATTCTGGCGTTCGTAGATACAAGAAAACTGTTAAAATTCTTCAGAAACGTCACTTTTGAAGTGTTTTCTTGTACTTTTAAGCCAATCAGATACCCTACGGGCTCGGAAAGTGCAACGAAACCATCAAATTTTAGCTAGAAACTGTATTTTTGTCGATTTTTATTGAATTTGAACTATATTTCAACGTTTTTTGATGGTTCTGAGCCACCAAACACACTTAAAGCATGCAGAATCGACTCAGAATAGGAAAAGGAGACGTTTAGGTCAATTTTATGCATTCTGGCGTTCGTAGATACAAGAAAACTGTTAAAATTCTTCAGAAACGTCACTTTTGAAGTGTTTTCTTGTACTTTTAAGCCAATCAGATACCCTACGGGCTCGGAAAGTGCAACGAAACCATCAAATTTTAGCTAGAAACTGTATTTTTGTCGATTTTTATTGAATTTGAACTATATTTCAACGTTTTTTGATGGTTCTGAGCCACCAAACACACTTAAAGCATGCAGAATCGACTCAGAATAGGAAAAGGAGACGTTTAGGTCAATTTTATGCATTCTGGAGTTCGTAGATACAAGAAAACTGTTAAAATTCTTCAGAAACGTCACTTTTGAAGTGTTTTCTTGTACTTTTAAGCCAATCAGATACCCTACGGGCTCTGAAAGTGCAACGAAACCATCAAATTTTAGCTAGAAACTGTATTTTTGTCGATTTTTATTGAATTTGGACTATATTTCAACGTTTTTTGATGGTTCTGAGTCACCAAACACACTTAAAGCATGCAGAATCGACTCAGAATAGGAAAAGGAGACGTTTAGGTCAATTTTATGCATTCTGGCGTTCGTAGATACAAGAAAACTGTTAAAATTCTTCAGAAACGTCACTTTTGGAGTGTTTTCTTGTACTTTTAAGCCAATTAGATACCCTACGGGCTCGGAAAGTGCAACGAAACCATCAAATTTTAGCTAGAAACTGTATTTTTGTCGATTTTTATTGAATTTGAACTATATTTCAACGTTTTTTGATGGTTCTGAGCCACCAAGCACACTTAAAGCATGCAGAATCGACTCAGAATAGGAAAAGGAGACGTTTAGGTCAATTTTATGCATTTTGGCGTTCGTAGATACAAGAAAACTGTTAAAATTCTTCAGAAACGTCACTTTTGAAGTGTTTTCTTGTACTTTTAAGCCAATCAGATACCCTGCGGGCTCGGAAAGTGCAACGAAACCATCAAATTTTAGCTAGAAACTGTATTTTTGTCGATTTTTATTGAATTTGAACTATATTTCAACGTTTTTTGATGGTTCTGAGCCACCAAACACACTTAAAGCATGCAGAATCGACTCAGAATAGGAAAAGGAGACGTTTAGGTCAATTTTATGCATTCTGGCGTTCGTGATACAAGAAAACTGTTAAAATTCTTCAGAAACGTCACTTTTGAAGTGTTTTCTTGTACTTTTAAGCCAATCAGACACCCTACGGGCTCGGAAAGTGCAACGAAACCATCAAATTTTAGCTAGAAACTGTATTTTTGTCGATTTTTATTGAATTTGAACTATATTTCAACGTTTTTTGATGGTTCTGAGCCACCAAACACACTTAAAGCATGCAGAATCGACTCAGAATAGGAAAAGGAGACGTTTAGGTCAATTTTATGCATTCTGGCGTTCGTAGATACAAGAAAACTGTTAAAATTCTTCAGAAACGTCACTTTTGAAGTGTTTTCTTGTACTTTTAAGCCAATCAGATACCCTACGGGCTCGGAAAGTGCAACGAAACCATCAAATTTTAGCTAGAAACTGTATTTTTGTCGATTTTTATTGAATTTGAACTATATTTCAACGTTTTTTGATGGTTCTGAGCCACCAAACACACTTAAAGCATGCAGAATCGACTCAGAATAGGAAAAGGAGACGTTTAGGTCAATTTTATGCATTCTGGAGTTCGTAGATACAAGAAAACTGTTAAAATTCTTCAGAAACGTCACTTTTGAAGTGTTTTCTTGTACTTTTAAGCCAATCAGATACCCTACGGGCTCGGAAAGTGCAACGAAACCATCAAATTTTAGCTAGAAACTGTATTTTTGTCGATTTTTATTGAATTTGAACTATATTTCAACGTTTTTTGATGGTTCTGAGCCACCAAACACACTTAAAGCATGCAGAATCGACTCAGAATAGGAAAAGGAGACGTTTAGGTCAATTTTATGCATTCTGGCGTTCGTAGATACAAGAAAACTGTTAAAATTCTTCAGAAACGTCACTTTTGAAGTGTTTTCTTGTACTTTTAAGCCAATCAGATACCCTACGGGCTCGGAAAGTGCAACGAAACCATCAAATTTTAGCTAGAAACTGTATTTTTGTCGATTTTTATTGAATTTGAACTATATTTCAACGTTTTTTGATGGTTCTGAGCCACCAAACACACTTAAAGCATGCAGAATCGACTCAGAATAGGAAAAGGAGACGTTTAGGTCAATTTTATGCATTCTGGCGTTCGTAGATACAAGAAAACTGTTAAAATTCTTCAGAAACGTCACTTTTGAAGTGTTTTCTTGTACTTTTAAGCCAATTAGATACCCTACGGGCTCGGAAAGTGCAACGAAACCATCAAATTTTAGCTAGAAACTGTATTTTTGTCGATTTTTATTGAATTTGAACTATATTTCAACGTTTTTTGATGGTTCTGAGCCACCAAACACACTTAAATCATGCAGAATCGACTCAGAATAGGAAAAGGAGACGTTTAGGTCAATTTTATGCATTCTGGCGTTCGTAGATACAAGAAAACTGTTAAAATTCTTCAGAAACGTCACTTTTGAAGTGTTTTCTTGTACTTTTAAGCCAATCAGATACCCTACGGGCTCGGAAAGTGCAACGAAACCATCAAATTTTAGCTAGAAACTGTATTTTTGTCGATTTTTATTGAATTTGAACTATATTTCAACGTTTTTTGATGGTTCTGAGCCACCAAACACACTTAAAGCATGCAGAATCGACTCAGAATAGGAAAAGGAGACGTTTAGGTCAATTTTATGCATTCTGGCGTTCGTAGATACAAGAAAACTGTTAAAATTCTTCAGAAACGTCACTTTTGAAGTGTTTTCTTGTACTTTTAAGCCAATCAGATACCCTACGGGCTCGGAAAGTGCAACGAAACCATCAAATTTTAGCTAGAAACTGTATTTTTGTCGATTTTTATTGAATTTGAACTATATTTCAACGTTTTTTGATGGTTCTGAGCCACCAAACACACTTAAAGCATGCAGAATCGACTCAGAATAGGAAAAGGAGACGTTTAGGTCAATTTTATGCATTCTGGCGTTCGTAGATACAAGAAAACTGTTAAAATTCTTCAGAAACGTCACTTTTGAAGTGTTTTCTTGTACTTTTAAGCCAATCAGATACCCAACGGGCTCGGAAAGTGCAACGAAACCATCAAATTTTAGCTAGAAACTGTATTTTTGTCGATTTTTATTGAATTTGAACTATATTTCAACGTTTTTTGATGGTTCTGAGCCACCAAACACACTTAAAGCATGCAGAATCGACTCAGAATAGGAAAAGGAGACGTTTAGGTCAATTTTATGCATTCTGGCGTTCGTAGATACAAGAAAACTGTTAAAATTCTTCAGAAACGTCACTTTTGAAGTGTTTTCTTGTACTTTTAAGCCAATCAGATACCCTACGGGCTCGGAAAGTGCAACGAAACCATCAAATTTTAGCTAGAAACTGTATTTTTGTCGATTTTTATTGAATTTGAACTATATTTCAACGTTTTTTGATGGTTCTGAGCCACCAAACACACTTAAAGCATGCAGAATCGACTCAGAATAGGAAAAGGAGACGTTTAGGTCAATTTTATGCATTCTGGCGTTCGTAGATACAAGAAAACTGTTAAAATTCTTCAGAAACGTCACTTTTGAAGTGTTTTCTTGTACTTTTAAGCCAATCAGATACCCTACGGGCTCGGAAAGTGCAACGAAACCATCAAATTTTAGCTAGAAACTGTATTTTTGTCGATTTTTATTGAATTTGAACTATATTTCAACGTTTTTTGATGGTTCTGAGCCACCAAACACACTTAAAGCATGCAGAATCGACTCAGAATAGGAAAAGGAGACGTTTAGGTCAATTTTATGCATTCTGGCGTTCGTAGATACAAGAAAACTGTTAAAATTCTTCAGAAACGTCACTTTTGAAGTGTTTTCTTGTACTTTTAAGCCAATCAGATACCCTACGGGCTCGGAAAGTGCAACGAAACCATCAAATTTTAGCTAGAAACTGTATTTTTGTCGATTTTTATTGAATTTGAACTATATTTCAACGTTTTTTGATGGTTCTGAGCCACCAAACACACTTAAAGCATGCAGAATCGACTCAGAATAGGAAAAGGAGACGTTTAGGTCAATTTTATGCATTCTGGCGTTCGTAGATACAAGAAAACTGTTAAAATTCTTCAGAAACGTCACTTTTGAAGTGTTTTCTTGTACTTTTAAGCCAATCAGATACCCTACGGGCTCGGAAAGTTCAACGAAACCATCAAATTTTAGCTAGAAACTGTATTTTTGTCGATTTTTATTGAATTTGAACTATATTTCAACGTTTTTTGATGGTTCTGAGCCACCAAACACACTTAAAGCATGCAGAATCGACTCAGAATAGGAAAAGGAGACGTTTAGGTCAATTTTATGCATTCTGGCGTTCGTAGATACAAGAAAACTGTTAAAATTCTTCAGAAACGTCACTTTTGAAGTGTTTTCTTGTACTTTTAAGCCAATCAGATACCCTACGGGCTCGGAAAGTGCAACGAAACCATCAAATTTTAGCTAGAAACTGTATTTTTGTCGATTTTTATTGAATTTGAACTATATTTCAACGTTTTTTGATGGTTCTGAGCCACCAAACACACTTAAAGCATGCAGAATCGACTCAGAATAGGAAAAGGAGACGTTTAGGTCAATTTTATGCATTCTGGCGTTCGTAGATACAAGAAAACTGTTAAAATTCTTCAGAAACGTCACTTTTGAAGTGTTTTCTTGTACTTTTAAGCCAATCAGATACCCTACGGGCTCGGAAAGTGCAACGAAACCATCAAATTTTAGCTAGAAACTGTATTTTTGTCGATTTTTATTGAATTTGAACTATATTTCAACGTTTTTTTGATGGTTCTGAGCCACCAAACACACTTAAAGCATGCAGAATCGACTCAGAATAGGAAAAGGAGACGTTTAGGTCAATTTTATGCATTCTGGCGTTCGTAGATACAAGAAAACTGTTAAAATTCTTCAGAAACGTCACTTTTGAAGTGTTTTCTTGTACTTTTAAGCCAATCAGATACCCAACGGGCTCGGAAAGTGCAACGAAACCATCAAATTTTAGCTAGAAACTGTATTTTTGTCGATTTTTATTGAATTTGAACTATATTTCAACGTTTTTTGATGGTTCTGAGCCACCAAACACACTTAAAGCATGCAGAATCGACTCAGAATAGGAAAAGGAGACGTTTAGGTCAATTTTATGCATTCTCGCGTTCGTAGATACAAGAAAACTGTTAAAATTCTTCAGAAACGTCACTTTTGAAGTGTTTTCTTGTACTTTTAAGCCAATCAGATACCCAACGGGCTCGGAAAGTGCAACGAAACCATCAAATTTTAGCTAGAATCTGTATTTTTGTCGATTTTTATTGAATTTGAACTATATTTCAACGTTTTTTGATGGTTCTGAGCCACCAAACACACTTAAAGCATGCAGAATCGACTCAGAATAGGAAAAGGAGACGTTTAGGTCAATTTTATGCATTCTGGCGTTCGTAGATACAAGAAAACTGTTAAAATTCTTCAGAAACGTCACTTTTGAAGTGTTTTCTTGTACTTTTAAGCCAATCAGATACCCTACGGGCTCGGAAAGTGCAACGAAACCATCAAATTTTAGCTAGAAACTGTATTTTTGTCGATTTTTATTGAATTTGAACTATATTTCAACGGTTTTTGATGGTTCTGAGCCACCAAACACACTTAAAGCATGCAGAATCGACTCAGAATAGGAAAAGGAGACGTTTAGGTCAATTTTATGCATTCTGGCGTTCGTAGATACAAGAAAACTGTTAAAATTCTTCAGAAACGTCACTTTTGAAGTGTTTTCTTGTACTTTTAAGCCAATCAGATACCCTACGGGCTCGGAAAGTGCAACGAAACAATCAAATTTTAGCTAGAAACTGTATTTTTGTCGATTTTTATTGAATTTGAACTATATTTCAACGTTTTTTGATGGTTCTGAGCCACCAAACACACTTAAAGCATGCAGAATCGACTCAGAATAGGAAAAGGAGACGTTTAGGTCAATTTTATGCATTCTGGCGTTCGTAGATACAAGAAAACTGTTAAAATTCTTCAGAAACGTCACTTTTGAAGTGTTTTCTTGTACTTTTAAGCCAATCAGATACACTAGGGGCTCGGAAAGTGCAACGAAACCATCAAATTTTAGCTAGAAACTGTATTTTTGTCGATTTTTATTGAATTTGAACTATATTTCAACGTTTTTTGATGGTTCTGAGCCACCAAACACACTTAAAGCATGCAGAATCGACTCAGAATAGGAAAAGGAGACGTTTAGGTCAATTTTATGCATTCTGGCGTTCGTAGATACAAGAAAACTGTTAAAATTCTTCAGAAACGTCACTTTTGAAGTGTTTTCTTGTACTTTTAAGCCAATCAGATACCCTACGGGCTCGGAAAGTGCAACGAAACCATCAAATTTTAGCTAGAAACTGTATTTTTGTCGATTTTTATTGAATTTGAACTATATTTCAACGTTTTTTGATGGTTCTGAGCCACCAAACACACTTAAAGCATGCAGAATCGACTCAGAATAGGAAAAGGAGACGTTTAGGTCAATTTTATGCATTCTGGCGTTCGTAGATACAAGAAAACTGTTAAAATTCTTCAGAAACGTCACTTTTGAAGTGTTTTCTTGTACTTTTAAGCCAATCAGATACCCTACGGGCTCGGAAAGTGCAACGAAACCATCAAATTTTAGCTAGAAACTGTATTTTTGTCGATTTTTATTGAATTTGAACTATATTTCAACGTTTTTTGATGGTTCTGAGCCACCAAACACACTTAAAGCATGCAGAATCGACTCAGAATAGGAAAAGGAGACGTTTAGGTCAATTTTATGCATTCTGGCGTTCGTAGATACAAGAAAACTGTTAAAATTCTTCAGAAACGTCACTTTTGAAGTGTTTTCTTGTACTTTTAAGCCAATCAGATACCCAACGGGCTCGGAAAGTGCAACGAAACCATCAAATTTTAGCTAGAAACTGTATTTTTGTCGATTTTTATTGAATTTGAACTATATTTCAACGTTTTTTGATGGTTCTGAGCCACCAAACACACTTAAAGCATGCAGAATCGACTCAGAATAGGAAAAGGAGACGTTTAGGTCAATTTTATGCATTCTGGCGTTCGTAGATACAAGAAAACTGTTAAAATTCTTCAGAAACGTCACTTTTGAAGTGTTTTCTTGTACTTTTAAGTCAATCAGATACCCTACGGGCTCGGAAAGTGCAACGAAACCATCAAATTTTAGCTAGAAACTGTATTTTTGTCGATTTTTATTGAATTTGAACTATATTTCAACGTTTTTTATTATTATTATTATTATTATTATTATTATTATTGAAGCGAACACCAACAGGCGCTAACCCAATTAGGGTGTCCGAATAAAGGCAGGGAATAATTGTTAAATATTAATGAAAAATTACGAGAAGAAAAAGAACAAAAATACCAAAATAATTAAATTACGAAGAGACATTAAATTTTGCGTTAATTAAGTTTTAAAATGTTTTAATAATTTACTTTTAATTGCTCTCTTCTTGTCAAAATATATATCAATATCTGGTAGGCTTTTTAAAATTGTGTTGTATGTCTGTTGCCTCCACCTTATTGGTGAATTTTCTAATGAGCAAGTTCTTGCTTTCTCAACATAAAATAAGTCTTTGTTCCTCGATCGAATTAGTTGTGCTCTATATGTAATTTGTGTCAATAGTTGTGGATTATTGACAGCACCAATTAACAATGTATTTAAAAATAAGATTCCAGCTATTTTCCTCCTTGTTTCGAGCGACATTATTTCAAATCTATTCAATAAGCTTTCTTGTGGAAAACCACGCTGTGGGTACACACCATCTAAACGAAATGCCAGGCCCTTTAAGAAACGTCTTTGAACTTTCTCTATAGTGTTTATACTTGTTTTTGTTGCAGGGTTCCAGACAATCGATGCATATTCAAGTTTGGCTCGTACCAGTGTTTTGTACAAACATATATTTGTCTCGGTTTTAGAGAACTCTTTAGACGATCTCATAATAAATCCTAATACTTTAGAAGCTCTATTTGTAACCGTGATGACATGTTGCTTGAAATTTAAATGTTTGTCAAATGTGACACCTAGGTCTTGAATAAATTCTGGTCTGTTTATACTATATAAATTTATCAAATAATCGAAATTTAGAATATTTTTTTTTCGTGAATAAGTCATGACCTTACACTTAGTAAAATTTATTTGTAAATTATTATCTATAAACCACTGATATGTTTGATTCAAATTCTCCTGTAATTTTCGACAATCCTGAATACTGTTTATTTGTCTTAATAATTTGATGTCATCTGCATACAGCAGGAACTCGATGTCTATCACTCTTTGAATATCGTTTATAAATATATTGAAAAGCAGTGGCCCCAGTACAGAGCCCTGAGGTACACCAGACTTTTGACTATAAGGATCAGATTTATGACCACGACACTGGACATATTGAAACCTGTTTGATAAGTAAGAAGAGAAGATTTGGATTAAAGACTGAGATAAGCCGAATGAGGATAATTTCTTTAGAAGTATTCGATGATCTAGTGTGTCGAATGCTTTCGATAAATCTATGTATATAACATCTATTTGGCCAGTTTTATCCATAACTCTAGATATAGCTTGAGTGGTGTTGATAAGATTTGTCAAAGTTGATCTTCCCTGAACGAAACCATGTTGATTATCAGAAAGTAATACGCTCACAGGCCGACTTATTCTTGCATGTAGAACTGACTCAAACACTTTTGAAAAATTCGATATTAAAGCTATCGGTCGATAGTTGGAAATTTCTGATTTGTTTCCGTGTTTCAATATTGGAGTAATCTTTGAAGTTTTCCACAGTTGTGGGAAGTAACCGGTCTGAATAATAAGATTAAAAATTGTGCACAGCGGTTGTGCCAGAACTGTGGCACAATCCTTGACAAAAAATGATGGAATTTCGTCAGGTCCTGCAGTAAACTTCGAAGTCAGGGAACCGATTGCAAGTTGTACTTCTTCTACATTAAACTCGTGTACGTTAATCAAGTTGTAATTGTAATTACTCGGTTCTGGAAAGACATCACTTCTAGTTTGACGACTTGAGAAGACCGATTCAAAATAAGTGGCAAAGCTGTTTACAATATCTTGTGGAGAATTAAGTTCAAGATTTCCATTGGTCATCACTTGGGGAAGAGAAACATTCTTGTTCTTATTGTTTATGTAGGTCCAAAATGTATTCGGATTCGACTTAAAATCATTTTCTACTTTTAGCAGGTAATTTTTATACGCGCGCTTAATAGCCGATTTAGCTTCAGATCGTATCAACTTAAAAGTAGTAAGGTCTGCTTGTGATTTAGAATTTTTAAATTTAATCCAGGATTTTTGTTTCTTTTTTATGAGTATGATCACAGAATTGTCAAACCAAAGTGGATATTTGTTGCAAACAAACGATGGCTTTTTGGGAATAAACATGTCAAATAATTTATAAATAACTGAGTAAAAGTATTCCAGAGCATTGTCTACGCAATCAAATTTATACAAAGAAGTCCAATCTACTTTTGATATTTCCTCATAGAGTAGTAAATAATTAGCCTTCCTAAAATTATAACTAAAGTGTTTCTTCCCACCCAAGCATTTTTTGATATTTTGTTTATCCGTATATTTAAGGGTAATACTCAGCGCTGGGTGATGGAAATCTTCGCGAAGAAGAGGGCCACCTCTACCAACCAAAGAAGAAAAGGATGAAGAATTGTTAAGAATTATATCTAATACACGGTCATTAATATTACTTATGAAATTAGTCTGGACGAAACCAGTGAAAGACAAAAAAATGTTGAATAAGTTTAGATGCCTTGTTCTAGCGTCGGAAGAATTTCCATTATAACCTGGTAAATTAAAATCTCCCATCACCAACACATCACTAAACTGAATGCAGAAATTAGAAAATTCATCGAAGAAGAGTTCATAGTCCTTGATTGTTGATTTAGGAGGAATGTAAACACAAAATACAAATAAATGCTTGTGCCCAGTTAGAAGTTTGATGCCTACAATGTCTATTAAACGGATTTTTTGAAGAGACTCAGGTAGAGTTATTTCAACACATGCAATAGTGTTGCGAACAGCAAGCAAAACTCCTCCACCTAGACCGCCGCTCTCCACAAAACGATCTGTCCTAAATACATTATAAAGATACGGGTCGAATATCTCTGAATTATATATACCATCACACAACCAGGTTTCTGTTAGTGCAATTAAATCGTGATGAGCGTCAGAAGAGGCAGTTAATAATTCTAAGGTTTTTGATCGCAACCCTCTGACGTTTTGATAGTAAATTTCAACTGATTGAAGAACAAGGTTTTGTTGACAGGATGTATTTGTTTTAGAGAGTTTTGGAGATGAATCAATGAGTCAAGAGATACGCGTTCCCATAGAAGAAGCATTGGATAATTTTGGAGCAGTTAGTAAATTAGGAATATTAAATAAGTCTTGTTTTAATTTTGCAGTTGTCAGTTTGTAGGAAAAGCATTTATTGTACTCCCAAGCCGCATGCGAAACTTCGATATCAAGTTTCTGTGAATCGCGAAGGTGTAGACAGTTGGAGCAACGCAGATCTTTACTGTCCTTAGAAAGCGGACAGTTCTTAAGCTCATGTGAATCGGAACAGCGGGGACAAATAACTTGCTTATTACATCGCTTTGAGCCGTGGTTAAAGCCATTGCACTTGTAACACCTGAGAAGGGAAAGAGCGTCATAAACGCCACAACCGTTAAGACCGACAAGAATATGACCAGTATCTAACAGTTTAGTATAAGATTTAAGATCAACTGTACACTCCACTTGAAATATGTTTTTATCTTTCGATGTTGGGCAAATTTTATTTACTTGACATAACGATTCACTATTAAATATACTGGGATTCTGAACACGCACATAGTTTTCTACCTCTGCAATATTAAGTCCTTCTGGAATGCCAACTATTCTAACACGAGGTAAAATGGGAGTGGTTTTTTTTATGTCGTATGTATCCGCTAGTTTACTACCGGCAACATTTACTAACTTTTCACTTTGATTTTTATTCATGCATTTTATCATTAATCCGCCGTGTGACAGTGGTTTGACTTTATTAATTTCGATTTCTGACGCTAAGGGTTTAAGTGATTGAAGGACATCAGATTTTGTTTGTTTGACAGTTTGAGCTATGTTCCTGGGCTTAATTACTACGCTGGATTCTGACGAATTTTGGACTGTCTGGGCATAAGTAGTATTTTTTATCACACCGACATTTGGATCTTTATAAAGTAAGTTAATAAGATCAATATTGCTAGACTTTAAAATTTCAATTTCGCGTCGAAGTGATTGAACTTGCTCTGACACACAGATATCTTTTTGTATATGGTCGGTTAGTTCCGAATTAGTGGTTTTCAAATTGTTTATTTCATGCTGTAATCCGGAGATTTCATTAACTAAAATTTCGGTTTTTTCACTAACAATGTTACGCATAAGTTTTGATATCGACTCCGTAAAATTAGGAATAGTATTGCTGTTTTTCAGGATATTAACTTCTGTACGCAAAGAGTTTATTTCCTCAATATGACTTAGACATTCTTTTTTAACAACCTCTCCAAGCTGTTTAATAAACACGTCTGAGATAGAACCTGAATGAGCTTTAAATGTATTAAAATTGTTTGCACAGTCCGCACAAAATAACTTTGCATGGGATGACAACCTACGAGCCCTATCACATGACGTAATCGCATCAGGGGGCATCGCAAGACATGAGTAGTGCATCGAGCGACCACACCAATCACAAGCTAGACCAAGAGCAGGATCAACTACTGCCGCACATTTTGGACACTTACCGTCCATTACAAGTAGGCTTTTTAAAAACAATATACAAATTGATGTTAATAGAAATGCACACAAAACAATAACTGGTTAAGCTAACCAAGAAATCCGAAATAAACAAATGGCAGCGCCGCAGAGCGGCGCTTGCCCGAATCGCTTATGTAAACAAACAAAGTGTTGTGGTTTGTAGCAACAAAATCGAGGCTATAAAGTACAAGTAAACGAATAAAGATAAACCTACGTAGGATACGAGGAAAAATTCCTTTGCCAGCTACAAATTATTACCTCATTTTTGAATAAAAATAATTTAGAGAGGTCAGCGCCTGGTGGTTAAAATTGAAACTATAAAACGTAATCAGATAACGTTAATTTAACACAAATACCGCATTAAAATTTGCAAACAGCTCTTAAAAAAGACTGTTTACCCCACATAGAGGATTATGCGAAATATGAAATAAGTTTAGAGGATTATTTAGCAAATTTTACAGTAAAACAAAGGGCAACTTACGGAGCAACAAAAGACGCATCAATGACACACCACGTTTTTTGATGGTTCTGAGCCACCAAACACACTTAAAGCATGCAGAATCGACTCAGAATAGGAAAAGGAGACGTTTAGGTCAATTTTATGCATTCTGGCGTTCGTAGATACAAGAAAACTGTTAAAATTCTTCAGAAACGTCACTTTTGAAGTGTTTTCTTGTACTTTTAAGCCAATCAGATACCCTACGGGCTCGGAAAGTGCAACGAAACCATCAAATTTTAGCTAGAAACTGTATTTTTGTCGATTTTTATTGAATTTGAACTATATTTCAACGTTTTTTGATGGTTCTGAGCCACCAAACACACTTAAAGCATGCAGAATCGACTCAGAATAGGAAAAGGAGACGTTTAGGTCAATTTTATGCATTCTGGCGTTCGTAGACACAAGAAAACTGTTAAAATTCTTCAGAAACGTCACTTTTGAAGTGTTTTCTTGTACTTTTAAGCCAATCAGATACCCTACGGGCTCGGAAAGTGCAACGAAACCATCAAATTTTAGCTAGAAACTGTATTTTTGTCGATTTTTATTGAATTTGAACTATATTTCAACGTTTTTTGATGGTTCTGAGCCACCAAACACACTTAAAGCATGCAGAATCGACTCAGAATAGGAAAAGGAGACGTTTAGGTCAATTTTATGCATTCTGGCGTTCGTAGATACAAGAAAACTGTTAAAATTCTTCAGAAACGTCACTTTTGAAGTGTTTTCTTATTATTATTATTATTATTATTATTATTATTATATATATAGTCGGTCAACAGGTTATTTACCCAATTACAGACCAACAAATAACCGAAAGCAAATGATAAGAAGTAGAATAACTAATCAGCAGCTACAAATTACTGTGAATCCCAAAAAGGAAAAGTTTAAAGCTACTCCAAATCCCAATGCAGATTTTCAGATTAGGTAGGTCAAAATATACGTGTAATCAATCAATAATCATGGAGGATCAGTTAATTCAGATAGTAAATTAACTTACGAAGTAATGTGAAAGCCTACTAAATTTGGGAATAATTAAAGAATTTAAGAGCCCGCAGTGATGTTGAAAAAAGATCAATCTTATTATGTGTTCTATTACCGATCCTACACATAGTGGCCATAGGAGAGAATTTGGCGATATCAGTTCTCGGGCAGGCTATGTAGAAAATTTCAGAGTGGCGAGATACTAGACTTCGAGGACGTGCATTAAATGATAATCTGGCTAGCATTAAAGGACAGTCAACACTGTTATTTATCATTTTAACTAGGAACAACACAAAGAATTTTTTACAAGTTTCCATAAAACTGGAGAAAGTGAAGCGATTTAAAAGCTCAGATTGAGGAAAACCAATAGGTGGGTAAAAACCATTCTCTCGGTAAAACAAATATTTAAGAAACCTTCGTATGACACGTTCCAGATGCATTAAATGAATGTTATGATGAGGACACCAAATAATGCAAGCATAGTAAAGTTTGCTGCCAATTAATGAATTAAAAAGTCGAATGATAGTGTCACAGTGTTGAAAATCTCTAGAGTTCCTTATGATGAAACCCAAAGTTTTCATGCAGTCTGCCACAACTTTGTTAATATGATAAGCAAATGTGAGCCTACTATCAAAAACAACCCCAAGATCCAAAACGGTCTGAGGCCTGGCTAAGACTACCCCATTAAGGACATATTCAAAGTGAATATTATATCGCTTTAAAGAAAATGACATTACACAACATTTATCTTGATTTAACAAAAGCCTGTTCAAATTGCACCATACCACAATCCTATTCAAATTATGTTGTAACTTAAGGCAGTCATCAGTTGAACTTACTCTATTGTATATCTTGATGTCATCTGCATATAAAGAAAATTCAACATCTAATTCATTCGAGATATCATTGATGAACAATAAAAAAAGAAGCGGACCAAGTACAGAACCTTGTGGTACTCCCGATAAAACAGTAATGACATCAGAATCATATCCACAGCAATGGACATATTGTTTTCTGTCACCTAAGTACGACCCAAAAAAGGTAATTAATTGCATATTCAGGCCCAAAGCATAAAGTTTATCAATTAATATACCATGATCTAGTTTGTCAAAAGCCTTTGAAAAATCAAGATATATTACATCGGTCTGTAGTCCACAATCGATAGAGTCTGCGATAAACTGTGTCACACAAAGAAGATTTGTAACTGTAGAGCGGCCACTCATAAAGCCATGTTGACGCTCTGTAATTGAAGCGGCTACTTGAAAATACAGTTGTTTATAAATTAAAGATTCAAAGATTTTTGCAAAATTATTAAGAATTGAGACAGGTCGATAGTTTTCAACAGCAGTTCGAATTTTGCCTTTATGAACAGGAATGATTTTGGAAAGCTTCCAACAATCTGGAAATGTTCCTAAGTTAACACAGAGATTAAAAAGAACAGATAACGGTTTAATTAAAACCCGAGCACAATCTTTTATGATAAATGCTGGTATACCATCAGGACCCTGAACATTGTTCGATTTAATTCTGTTGATAGCTTCAAGCACTTCATTTTCACTTATGATAGACACATTTATGTTCACATTTGTATTGTCATATTTAACTTTGTTAAGGTTACAGCTAGAACTAGGGATATAGGTTGATTCATAAAATTGTGCAAACGCATTAGCAATATTTTTTGCTCCTGTTACAACAGTATCACCAAGAGTCACACAAGATGGTATCCCGGTGTGTCGTCTTTTACGTCGTATATAACCCCAAAAAGTTGACGGATCTGTGTTAATCATGTCTTCAGAATTCTTGATAAATGCATTATAAGCTATTGATATTTCTCGCTTAATGCTACGTCTCAATTCCCTGAATGCAAGCGCATCAGCTGTATTTCCGTACTTTAAATATCTCCTTCTAAGCTGATTTTTTGAACGAACCTGCCGAATAATTTCAGGTGAAAACCATGCAGGGTAGGTATATTCCCTTTTTTTATACATAGGTATGTGTTTATCGAACAGTTTATATATTAGATCATAAAATAAGCAACAGGCAGAGTTAATATCAGTGGATTTATTAAGGAGAGACCAATCAGTATTTAGAATATCCTCATATAGATTAAGAAAATTGGCCTTACGAAAATTGTAACTGGTTCCATTAGACGCTGCTTTCAGAAAATTGCTTGATGATATGTTATTCACAAATACACCTACATGGAGAGAAGGATGACGTGGATCTTCATCTACAAATGGATCATCAGAAGTTAATACTGAACAGCACATATTGGATAAGACGATGTCAAGAAGCCGATTATCACAATTTAAAATGGTATTAAACTGTTTCAGTTCAAACATTTTCATAAAATTACACAATTCCAAACTTTTTATACAATGAGGATTACTAAGAGATGAAAAAAATTCAGGTATATTAAAGTCACCAATTATAAGAATATTGGAGTCATCCAACAGCTCTAACGTTGCAAACGCTTCAAAGATTAATTGATAGTAATCTAATGCCAACGAAGGAGGAATATATAGGACAAATATTGTGATAGATAAAGAAGCAATCAATACCTTAACACAGACAATGTCAATAAGGTGAAGGTTATTAAAAGGAGTGTTAGATAGATTAATTTCAGTATAATGGAGTCCCAATCTAATCGCAATAAGCACACCACCACCTGTCTGTTTGTTGGTACGCAACAAGTCTCTGTCCCTTCTAATGATTTCATAGTTTTGGTCAAAGACTTCACTGTCATTAACTCCACTGTGCAGCCATGTCTCAGAAAGTGCGATTAAATCATAGGCACAGGCAGCTTCTTGTACTTTTAAGCCAATCAGATACCCTACGGTCTCGGAAAGTGCAACGAAACCATCAAATTTTAGCTAGAAACTATATTTTTGTCGATTTTTATTGAATTTGAACTATATTTCAACGTTTTTTGATGGTTCTGAGCCACCAAACACACTTAAAGCATGCAGAATCGACTCAGAATAGGAAAAGGAGACGTTTAGGTCAATTTTATGCATTCTGGCGTTCGTAGATACAAGAAAACTGTTAAAATTCTTCAGAAACGTCACTTTTGAAGTGTTTTCTTGTACTTTTAAGCCAATCAGATACCCTACGGGCTCGGAAAATGCAACGAAACCATCAAATTTTAGCTAGAAACTGTATTTTTGTCGATTTTTATTGAATTTGAACTATATTTCAACGTTTTTTGATGGTTCTGAGCCACCAAACACACTTAAAGCATGCAGAATCGACTCAGAATAGGAAAAGGAGACGTTTAGGTCAATTTTATGCATTCTGGCGTTCGTAGATACAAGAAAACTGTTAAAATTCTTCAGAAACGTCACTTTTGAAGTGTTTTCTTGTACTTTTAAGCCAATCAGATACCCTACGGGCTCGGAAAGTGCAACGAAACCATCAAATTTTAGCTAGAAACTGTATTTTTGTCGATTTTTATTGAATTTGAACTATATTTCAACGTTTTTTGATGGTTCTGAGCCACCAAACACACTTAAAGCATGCAGAATCGACTCAGAATAGGAAAAGGAGACGTTTAGGTCAATTTTATGCATTCTGGCGTTCGTAGATACAAGAAAACTGTTAAAATTCTTCAGAAACGTCACTTTTGAAGTGTTTTCTTGTACTTTTAAGCCAATCAGATACACTAGGGGCTCGGAAAGTGCAACGAAACCATCAAATTTTAGCTAGAAACTGTATTTTTGTCGATTTTTATTGAATTTGAACTATATTTCAACGTTTTTTGATGGTTCTGAGCCACCAAACACACTTAAAGCATGCAGAATCGACTCAGAATAGGAAAAGGAGACGTTTAGGTCAATTTTATGCATTCTGGCGTTCGTAGATACAAGAAAACTGTTAAAATTCTTCAGAAACGTCACTTTTGAAGTGTTTTCTTGTACTTTTAAGCCAATCAGATACCCTACGGGCTCGGAAAGTGCAACGAAACCATCAAATTTTAGCTAGAAACTGTATTTTTGTCGATTTTTATTGAATTTGAACTATATTTCAACGTTTTTTTGATGGTTCTGAGCCACCAAACACACTTAAAGCATGCAGAATCGACTCAGAATAGGAAAAGGAGACGTTTAGGTCAATTTT